>NW_025407834.1:381837-538771 GCF_003324165.1 Naegleria lovaniensis
TCAGGCGCTACTGATTCTTGTGGTTCTGGTTGTTCTCCTGAAGGTTCAGGTGTTGGAGGCACACTGCTTGACTCTTCTGGTGTTAATGATTCTTGTGGTTCTGGTTGTTGCTGCTCAGAAGGTTCAGGTTCAGGTTGTTCAGAAGGTTCAGGTGGCGTCGATGGTTCAGGTGTAATAGATTCCTGAGGTTCTGGTTGTGGCTGCTCAGATGGTTCAGGTTCAGGTTGTTCAGATGGTTCAGGTGTAATGGATTCTTGTGGTTCTGGTGGAGTAGAAGGCTCTGGTGTCAATGACTCTTGTGGCTCTGGTTGTTCCCCTGAAGGTTCTGGTTCTGGTTGTTCAGATGGTTCAGGTTGTGGCTGCTCAGAAGGTTCAGGTGTAATAGATTCCTGAGGTTCTGGTTGTGGCTGCTCAGATGGTTCGGGTTCTGGTTGTTCAGATGGTTCAGGTGTAACGGATTCTTGTGGTTCTGGCGGTTCGTTAGTAGGTGGAGTAGTGGAATCCTGTGGTTCAGGTGGTTGTTGTGCATGAACCATGAGCACCACCAACACCAACAAGATCAAGAAAAATGCAAGTATTCTCTTGGTTGAAAACATTTGAATAGAGAGGGCGTGTGCGATCGTGTTACGTTTTTTGTTGTTTATTTGTTATTGTGTGGACAGAGAGTCTAGCTCTTGTTTTTAAAACTAGTTTCTTCTATAATCCTAATTTAGAAGAGAGCTCGCTGGAGGTCAATGACTATTTAGTGATAATGGACATATTTCATATAAGCGTTGTTAGAATATTTGATTTCCAGTTGATTGTATTCCTTTTCCTTACGGACTTGACCACGTGGAAAACCAATTACAATCATGATCTGTTTTTAAACATGACAATGACAAGGAGGAACTGGAGAAAAAATTTTAAGGCAGTAACCAGCCATTTGAAAATCAGAGAGTATTGGTCCTCCCCCTAAACGCAATAATATTATTGGCATCTCTCATGGAGTGCAAAAGAGAGCTGCTTCACTATGAAATTACAAATGACATGTCAGCAGAATGAACAATTGAACACCGCTCTCTCTCTTTCTCATTCAATGAATATTTAAAAAAAAATAAATGACGACCTTCTCCACCACTTATCCACGTTTTCTTAAGGCATCTCATTACCCTCCTTCGAATCAATCAGAAGTTGCCGATAAGCATCCATCAAAAAAGCTTGAACTTGAATTCATTCATGGATGCTCAAAAAAGGGTTGTAAGGGAACATATTTTCATGTCAATGATGAACATCAATTGGTATACCCTGCAGCTGGATGTGGTGTTGTATTCGATGTACCAACGAACACTCAGAAAATATTTAGAAAGCATGACGATGATGTGGTTTGCATTGCCAAGCAGTAAGTAGTAGAGTCATTGCCATCATCTCTCAAGTCATGCTTTTGTAATGAACTTATTCATGATGGTACACATCATGCTTGATGTTGTTTGTATCATCTCTCATGTCATGCTTTTGTAATGAACTTATTCATGATGGTTCATGCACTGCCACTCTTGTACAGTCACAATCAGCGCTTGTTTGCACGTGGTCAAATTGGAAAAGATGACATGATTTATATTTGGGATTCTCACCAACCTCAAGCAGGTCCCATTGCATCCATTCCCACACATATCCATTTTAAGAATGGTGGTGTTATGGCCATTGTATTTTCCAACTCGGGTGATTTCATTGCATGTATTGGTGGTAATGATACCAATTCTCAAATTCTCATCTATGATTGGAAAAAAGTTAAAAGCAAGTGCAAAATGTTTGAGTACCGAGTGGTATGACTTGGCAATCACGCCTGATGATCGTCATTTATATGTTTGTGGTAAAAAGACACTCAAGATCTTCAATACTGCAGATTTATCATCAAGATCTGGAGTATTTGGATCTAAGGGTACTCTACAAAATACATATGGTGTGGTTTTTGTGGGTCCCAACGAGAGTGTTCGTACCGATGATGATGCCAGAAGTAGTAATAGCAGTTCTACCTCTACTACATCATCATTGGATGCACTAGTTGGTGTGGAAGATGGTTCTCTCTATCTATTCAGAGATGGTAAAGTGATTCAATCGTTCATGAAGGCTCATGAAGGTGCCATCTATTGCATGACTCGGTGTCAATTACCTCTGAATGCTCAGAAAGGTTCTGGAATTGTGAGCAGTGGTAAAGATGGTGTGATCAAGTGGTGGAGATACCACCCACAAACCACACAACTCGTACTTGAATGTTCTCTTCAAGTTGGAGGATGTGTCAAAGCGATTGTCGCTACTTGTCGTCCATGGAGTACTACTACTACTACTTTTCTTACGGATACGAAAGATACTACTACTACTAGCCCTTCTACTACCTCCTACAGGAGACAGGAAAGATAAAGTACCTCTCGTGTATATATCCAAATCCAATGGAGATTTACAATGTATTACTAATTTCACTCAGGTGAATACTCTCCTAGCATCACATTGTGGTTTATCACATCTCAAACAATTATGGGGTTTAGCCATCGTGAAAGGTTCTTCCAAATTCATGACTTCCGGCGATGATGGTCGTATCATTGTATGGGATTCTGAGACTAGAAAACATTGTGCTCAGTTAAAGATTCGATTACCTCTCCACTCAATTCCACCACCATCTTCTTCTTCTGATAATAATCATTCTTCCATTGAATTGAGAGGTATTGCCATTTCACCTCAATATCATGTCGCTGTCACGAGTAAGGAAGGACATCTCTTCATTTACCAATATCAACATGAATGAATTCCATCCAGAACCATTATTCTATCGAAAAGATAGTATTGAAGAAATTGCAACTCTTCAATATTCCAATGATGGATCCTTGTTGGTGTGTGGATCTCATGACAATTATATTTACATGTATCAATGTGAGAATTCAAAAAAGGATGATTGTGATTTACAACATGATCAAAATGCTCATGATAGTGAACAACGTAATGATTGTACTGATCAACATCATGACAATTATTACCATATTCTCAAAAACATGAATCATATCATGAATTATTATAATCAATCAATAGATGACAATCACACAAGGTTGAACTATAAATGGATTGGTAAATTAAGTGGTCATTCATCCTTCATTACTCATCTAGACATTTCCAAAGATGGTAAATACATTCGAAGTAATAGTGGGATTATGAAATTCTCTTATGGGAGGTTGAAACAAGAAAACAAATCAAGTCCATGATACCATTCATTGAAGATATTGAATGGGATACTCTCACATGTCCATTAGGTTATACAGTGAGAGGTATTTGGAAACCAGAAATGGATGGCAGTGACATTAATGCCATTGATGTGAGTTTTGAACATTCATTAGTGGCATGTGGTGAAGATTCTACACAAGTATCCTTGTATCATTATCCATGTTCGAACATGTCGAGATTTGGTTATTCAGAAATTGGTCATTGTAGTCATGTGACCAATGTGAAATTCACAGGTGATGGAAAGAAATTATTGAGTTGTGGAGGTGGAGATTTGACCATTCTACAATGGTCATTGAAAGATCAACAAGATTGGAATGATGTGAATTCGAGTAGTAGTAGTAGTAGTAACATTGGTAAAAGTAGTCCTAATAGTAGTAGTGGTAGTAGTAGTGTGACTCGCCCCATAATCAGCAGGGATCAAGGGTGCAAACGTCCTTCCACAAACCCTGGCCAATACTAGAATCTCCATGGCTAACTCCACGACTAGAAGTAGTGTTGCACATTCCCCACGACCACTCAGTTCACACGAATCTAAAAGTCCAAGAATGGAGAGTAGAAACTACAACCATAACATTACTCTTTCTGCAACGAGTAGTACTACTGGTCATATGAGTGGTGGTGCTGGTGCTGGTGCTGGTGGTATTACTGCTACTACTACTGCTACTACTACTGCTACTACTACTGATACTATTGGCCTTAATACCACTCAGCTTCCTCCTTCCAAACTTGGCTCAATGACCTCTCCTAAATCATTGACAACAACTCTTGAACATGCTTCTTCTTCCTGTAATTCATCATCCTCTTCCGGTGCTCCTCATATTTTAAAGATATTACTACAATTTCAATCCGATACGAACACTCAAGGTTGCAAAACGATTCTCCCATTAGATATCAATCAACCATCTCAATGTACTTTTAAATATTTACAAGATATTGCTAGAGAAGATTTTTATATAGACGATGAGGGTAATGAGACATTATTTCATCTGTTGTATCATGATCATGAAATGAATAGTGATATTTCAATTAGGAACGATCGACACATGCAAACATGTATCGATTATTTTAAAAAGATTGATTCCAATCAACAAGATCGAATCATCATAGTATTGTCAAAAAGCATATAATAAAGTAGTATTATTGATTTTATCAAGTGTACCAATCATCATGAATGTAGTGAGTGGTGTCAAAGGGTTGATGTCAAAGGGTTGATGTCAAAGGGTTGATGGGTGAGAGGGGCAGAGTTTGCTGATGAGGGTCATCACACTGCAGTGTCTTTTTGTTATTATTATTCTCAAACCTCTTCTCACTCATTCGATAAAGTTTGAGATTCAATAAAATCCAAATGATTATTGTTCATACCAGAATTCTGACCTTTTCCAGATCGATAAACCTCTTCTTCTTCATATCTCTTGTGTAACATGTGTGCTATCATGGTATGATATTCTCTCTTGAAATCAATATTCAATACTTTGACATAGTAATAAATGATATAACATGTTGCACACAATGCATACACACTCATTTGAACAATAAAGGTTCCATAAATAGATCGAATGGATGGCACTAGTAAACAAATTAAACATGCTGGTATGGAAATGAGGAAATTCAATGCCAATGTCACATACAGAGGTATAGAATCCATAATAACGATGGACCATGATGTGCCCAATGTCCAATTGGTCAACGATGAGTCATTATTTTCACTAAAACTATTGCTATGATGATGATGATGACTATTACTACTACTATAACTATTACTACTATGACTATTACTATGACTATTACCACCAATATTATTATGACTAGTCACAATGAGTAATTGATACAAATTCATGACCACATAACACACACTGCTCACAATCGAGACAATCCAAAATGTTTGAATATTCTGTTCTGTATTCATGACAAGGAGTGATTGTGGTGTTAAATACATGCTATCAAGAATAATATTTGAAATATCAGTCAATAAATACATTCCAATAAAGATCAATGTGATGATGAATAATACGAATAGAGCCTTAATATTGAGAATGATTAAATTTCTATAATTCAATCGATTGATACATTTTCTATTATAGAGACATAGAATGGCATTGCAAGTACAACCAATTTTGATATAAATGAAATTATACGACAATACCATACAATAGGCAATAAATTCACCTTTAGAAAAGAAGGTCTTTTCATTGTCCACTTGTGTGGTAGAGGTAGAGGTAGTAGTGGTAGTAGTGGTGGTAGTGGTAGAGGTAGTCACAGATGAATGACTACTAATCACTCCAATATTCATCAAATAAATCGATAGAGGTAATACAGTATAAATAAATAAATTTCCATAATATCCAAAAAAACGTTTCAATATCAAGGAATCCCATTGGAACAAGAGACGATACAAGTCAGCAGAAAAAATATTGATACTACTACTACTACTGCTACCACTAATACTACTACTACTAGTACTACTACTACTGAAAAAACTCGAGCAATAGGAAAATAATTGTTTCAATAAAAATAATACAGCCATCATGATGAATGGTATCAAATAACTCACTCCACACACCAATGAAATCCAATAATAAATGGAATTCATGAATGAAGGTAATATTAAGGATTGAGTGATTGGCACACTGGTCAATGCAATGAAAATTAAATAAACAAACACTCCACTCATGACTGTAATGTATACATTCACCAATTGATAGAATGTAATGAATATACAAAGACATACACATAATGCATTATATAAAAATACATTTCCAATGTTATAGAAGAGAGTGAAATAGAGTGGAATGTTGGAAAGTGGAATGGTGGTCGTTGAGGTGATTGAATTGAGGTACAAATCATTCGAATCATTCATCACGACCACTGGATGGATGATGGTTTTGGTCCATTGAACGAGACTTCCAACAGCAATGATAGGTCTTTGAGTACCAATAACACTCATCGAATCAACACCACGATACAATAAATGTACAAATCCATAACATGCTCCATATTGAATACAACTTGATAGAAAGAGTATGAAGAGAGATAATAGTATAAATTTACCACTCAATATTCCACTATTACTACTACTAGTACTACCACCACTACCACTAGTACCACTACTACTATCAATATCATGAAAGAACTCTGATCGTAGGTCTAGTCTATAATAGTAAAATCTAAAAATATTCATTCTACAATTAGTAATTTCCATGAATAAATATTGTAGAATGGGATATAAAAACATTAATTCTAAAATAACACTCAACATGACTACACATAGATAGAGAAAGGATGAATCATTATCAATGACTGGTAAAGTTCCCACACTCATGTTTGAAATGAGAAATCGTGTCGAGAGAAATTTCATAACAATGACACTCACGAGTAATAGAATAATTTTCATCATTCCACTTGAATGTGAATATTCTCTGAAGGATGGATGATGAAAATACAAGGCATGTCCATTACTATTGGAACTAGGTGCTGATTTTCTCATGAGCCAATCTTTTTCATCGTCATCATCATAGTCGTCATGATACTCCTTCTTGACACCACCATTCTTCCTAAAATCTTCATGTGGGTGGTGATCGGATAAAGTTGCACCATGATCATCATCGTCATGACCATGATCATGAATGGAAGAATCAAATGTTGTTGAGTGAGAGACATACATGGCATGACTAGTGCTCGTCGTTGGATGAATCTCTTGTTCCATTGCAATACTTGTATAATATTCATTCAACACTCGTTGTTTGATATTTTCTTGATAATTTTGTTTGATTTGTATGAGATGAAGTGACTCCTCACGATGATGATCATCATGATGAGGTGGAATGACATGAATGTCTCTAAAGGCTCGATCCAATGGATTTTGTTTTTCAATGGGAGGAACCAGTTGAATTTTCTTTTTAGAACTTCCATTAGTATTATTAGTAGTAGTAGTAGTAGTAGTAGTAGTGTGGTTATTGTGATTAGGGAAAGAATTCAATGAATGATCATGTTGCTGTTGCTGATCCATCTCTTCTTGTTTGAATGACTTTTCAGTACTCATAATAAAATAAGAAGTAATATCATCAATGACCATGTCTTGTGATGGTTGTTGTTGTTGTTGAGAGAATGATTGAGAGGATGGAGAGGATATAGGTTTCTTGTTGTTGTTACTTGTTGGACCTTTTCTTAATGAATGACCCAAACTACCACTACTCGAACCACCACCACTCAAACCACCACTCCTAAGACTTGTTGGACCTTTCTTGAAAAGTGATTTGACAACCACCTTGACATCATCTTCATCATCAACAGGATGACCACTACGACCAATACCACCACTCCATGCATCTTCATCTTCATACCTCTCATTAATCATTCGATGATTGAGATAATACAATTCTTCTTGTGCTAGAGATTTATCTTTCAATACATTCATATCGACAACATCTTCGTCATCATCGTCGTCATGTTGTTGAACCTTTTTTTGAAGTGAAGACAAGTTGATTTGACCACCACTTGTCGATGGATCCATCCTACTACTAGTAGTAGTCGTGGCAGTCGTGGCAAGAGTATTGGAAGGTGTCGTATGGACCTGTTCTTGCAAGTTTTGATGATTAGAAATGAGTGTCGATGTTGAAGATAAATTATCATCAGTGAGTCTTTCATCGTCGTCGTCGTCCTCATCGTCATCATCATTGTCTTGATCGTCATCATCCTCTTCATCCTCTTCATCATCCTCATGATTTTCGAACGTATCATTTGGACCAACAAATAGTTTCCCACTTGTTGTATCTTGTGTTGGTAATACATCTAAAAATCGAATAGTTTCATTCACTTCTCTCATCTTGTCAATCCATTGAAACATTTCATCACTACTTTGAGCTTTGACAATTAACACTCTCTTTTTCGTGACAATTTTGAAAATATTATATTCATTTTTAAATTCTGAAAAACATTCCACAATGATGGCATTATTGATATCAAGTGATCCTTTTTCTTTCTTTTTATCTTGTTTTGTGTAATAGGAGAGTATATGTTGATCATGAAATGAAAAGTATCGTTGTTTCCAATTCTTGACAATTTTACCTTGTTTAGAGAGATAACCTTCAAGATGAATGAGTGATGAATGAGAGGGTATCTGGTTGGTGGATTGTCTTTTTAATTTGAAACTTGAAAAGATGGAAGGAGTTGATGTGGTGTTTGTACTGTTGTTGTTGTTATTAGTATTGTTATTATTATTGTTATTATTATTGTTATTATTATTATTATTATTGGAAGTGAAATGGATGGGAGTAGGTGTTGTGGAAGGATTGTTGTTCTCCGTGTGGTTATCCACGAACGCCGAAGAAATGGATGGGTCCATGATTGTGTTGTGCTCACAGAGATGTTGTGTGACAATGTTGATTTTTTTAAAATGTCAAATGTTCATTGTAACCAAGCAAGAAATAAAAATTGATTAAAATTTTAAAAAAAATTTGTAAAACCGTCTCAATCCCGAACCGAAATGTCTTGCTCCTCCACAAGTGATGCCTCATCCGGCGCAACACATTCGCTCGACAACCAAGAATCTTCAAATATTACCATCACTATTCGATTGATCAAATCATTTGCATATAGAAATATTAAACTAATGATTCTCAAAGATATTCAATCGGAGCAATTGACTGGACATGATTTATTAAATTTAATTAAAGATAAAATTGAAAAGGAGAGTGCATATCTTCCACATCGTAATCGACCATATGACACTTTAAAGATGTATCATCATGCTCATTCATTCAAAGCTAATAATTTAGTAATTAATTTTCAAGATGATGATAAATTAGTATTACACTTGGATAAAACGTTAAAAGAAAATGGAGTGGATAATGAGGCTGAGATTTCATGTTTCATTTGGAAAGAATATTTAGAATTTAAACATAATCCAGAAATTAAATGGTAATTTTGAGAGCGCACTGAATAAACATGGTGTGCATGAGCTTTAAGCTTTTACCAGGTCGAGGAATTTCTCAAGTGATATGAATAACTCTAGCTTTTCTTCTTGATTATCATTGGAATCCTCATTTTGTTGCACGTTGGACTGAGGTTGTGACTCTTCACTTCCTGGGTTGACAAATTCAACTCCATTCTCAGTCAACACAATGGATCCAAGTGCTGCTGCCAATGATGTGGGTTGCTGAATACTTTCCTGTTGTTTCTTTTTCAATTGCTTCTTCTTGAACAGATCCACTTGTTTTTGATAATCATCTCCTAAAACGTATTTAACAAAACGATCAAATTCTTCTGCGTCCGTGAGAGGATCTAAACCACTTTCAAATAATAATTCTTTTAAACAATTAATACTAAGCATTTTCTCGCCATAACTATTCAAGACAAAGTACTGGACGAATATGTCCTTGTATTCAGTGTCTCTCTCCAATTCGTATTGCTTACTAAGAAAATCCAAGAAATCTCCAAAGGTAAACGATTCATCACTGTGTTTTAAATGTTGATTGTAATGCAACATTAAATGATCGGTGGTGGGTGAAGCACCACATAACCGTAGACATAATGCTAAATCGGAATATATGTTTAAGGTTTTGAAAGAGTGATGAGGCTGTTGTTTGTTTTTCTGTTGTTTTTGTTGCAACACTCGTTGATACACTCTCTCGTAAGTTTGAATTTTGGAAACTGTAAAATTAAAGGAGGGAGATTTGGATCGAAAATTTTGAGCGAGAGATGAGGAATTGATGGTGGCAGTAGTGGTGGCGGTGGAAGAGGTAGTGTTCGTAGCGGTGAGGCTATAACTATTACTTGATGTTATTGTTGTATTTGGAGTGGCTTTAGAAGAACAAGTATTTGTTGGGTTTGAGGGTTTCACGGAATGAGATGATCTTGAGCCTCTGTTCGATGAGGTCGTTTGCTTACCACTGTCTTGCCTAGAGCTGGAGATATTTGATGAAGGTGTGCTATTGGCATTTGTAGTTGTTGTTGTACTGGAAGCTACATTTGCTGGTTTGGGTGCTGAAACGGACCGAGTCTTCATGGAGGATCTTTTGACCGATGATTGGGTCGTGGACATTCTTTTTTTCAGTATCTATTCAAAACCAAATCACTCACTTTAAACACATCATTGGCCATCGTAGATGTAGAATTATTACACAAAGATACTACTAGTACAGTGTAGTGATTCAAAACCATAGCATGCATGATTCATTTAATATTGAGATTACTATTTAGCACTCGTAATGACTCACTGAATGTGTACTCGCAATGACTCATTGAATCTCTCTATTGCAATTTCACTTCCATCAAATAGGCATCTCTGGTTGGCAATGAACCAATATCATCTTTGGCATAAAAATTCTCCAAAGTCTTTTGCTTTGTAAATCCTAACTTTTCATAGAATTTAATAGCTCCTTCGTTTGCTGTATGTACATGAAGAAAACATGTTGAAATTCCATTTTGTTTAGCAATATCAAATATTTTCTCCATCAATTGTTTACCAATTCCTAATTTTCTATATTTTGGTAATACTCCCAATAACATGATATATATTGCTTTATCATTATTATATTGTTCAATTCGACATGAAAAACTTCCAACAGCAATATCATTGAAGATGGCAAACGAACTAAAATCTGGCCCTCTTTGCAATATTTGTTCATAAATTGAGTCTCTATATTTAATTGGATAAATATAATTATTGAGAATTTTCAATTGTTCAACATTCTTATCAATGACTCCCATGAGACGAAGTTTTTGATTTTCGGAAAGTTTTTTATGATTCTCATGAGTGGAAAAGAAGGAACGATGATCGATGAGATTGGCTTGATTATTCACTTGTACCATGTTGTTATTTTAATGATGAAATGAAAATGGAGTGAATGAGAAGGGATCGCTATGAGTCAACAATGATGATGTGAATATTTTTTTTTGTGTCAAAACACTAAGACCTCTCCTCTTCCTGGGCTCTTAAACCTGCTACTCCAGAATTCAACACGAAGAAGGGTTCGTTGTACAATGTACATGACGAGCGTATGAAGACAAGTAATTTATTGATCACAACAAAAGCCATCCTAGGATGACGCAAGATTACGTTTTGATAGGAATACAAAGCTTTGTAAAAAAAAATGCAGCCATCCTCCTCCGACCAGCAACCATCAAACAACAACAACAGCAACAGCAACAGCAACACCAACTCATCAACACCTGCTACCACCAAGTCGACTCTTAATAGCATTACTCAAGAGGCGATTCAAAACGTTGCTAAATATCTTCCAGGAGGAGATACTAAGAGAGCGGAACAAGAGATTGTCAAGGATCGAAAGTTTTGGAATAACCAACCTGTACCTAAGATTTGTAAGTTTGTGATTTGATGGTCTGCCTATTATAATGAATATATTATTTATATCATCACTGTATCATGATTTCAATCACGATCAAACATTATGTATCATCATCCATTATGATTATCGTCGTTGTTGTATGATGATTGTAACCCATCGTATTCAACAGATGAAAAAGTTGAACAACTCGGAGAAATTGAAACTAAGACTGTAGATCAAGTTCAAGCCACTCCCTATACTCTTCCAAAAGGTTATGAATGGTACGATTTAGATGTCAATTCCGAAGAAGATATTTCCAAACTCTATTCTCTATTGGAGGGTAATTACGTTGAAGATGATGATGCCATGTTTCGTTTTGCATATACAAAAGAGTTTCTCAGATGGGCACTTGCTCCTCCTGGATATAGAAAAGATTGGCATTGTGTCGTGAGAGTGGAATCATCCAAAACATTTGTTGGATTCATTGCTGCCATTCCCATGTTGATTGGATTGAGACATGAATTTAAAAATGAGAGTTCAAACTCGACGTCGTTGGAAACTACGAGTGTTTCCATGGAAACAACGACGAATAGTGATGCTGAAAAATTTGAAAAAAGCGTTAAAATGGTTGAAATTAACTTTTTATGTGTACACAAGAAATTAAGAGAAAAGAGATTGGCACCTCTCCTGATTGGTGAAATTACTAGACGAGTGAATTTAACCAATGTATGGCAAGCCATTTACACTGCTGGTGTGATTATTCCACGTCCTATCAGTAAGGCAAGATATTATCATCGTAGTTTGAATCCAGAAAAATTGATTGATATCAAATTTAGTTCCATTCCACCTTTTGCAAAGAGTTTCCAAAATCCATTAGAAGTCACTAAAAAGTATTACAAGATGAATGTTAAAGAAAGATTACCAACAATGCGTCCATTACGTAAGAAAGATTGTACTCAAGTAACCAAATTATTGAATGACTATTTAAGTCATTTCAAAGTAGCACCATTCTTTACAAAAGAAGAAGTTACTCATTGGTTCGTTGGAAGAGAAAATGTCATTTACTCATTTGTCATTACTGCTCCTGACAATGATGATAAGATTCTTGATTTTATTTCCTTCTATTCTCTTCCAAGTACAATTATTGGTAATCCAAAACATCAAGTGTTGAAGGCAGCGTATTTATTCTTCTATACTTGTTTGAACACCAATGTTGAATCTCTCATGAAGAGTGCACTCATTGAAGCTCAAAATAGAGATTTTGATGTCTTTAATTGTGTGAATATTATGGACAATCAACAATTCTTAGACAAGTTGAAATTTGGTACTGGAGATGGATATTTATATTATTATTTATTTAATTACAAATTCCCAGATTTACAACCTGAACAAGTTGGTTTGACCATGCTTTAAATGTTTGGGACTTGTTGGAATGAATAGTCGTACTGCAGCAGTAGTTGTAGGTCAATAAAGGACTTGAACGTTTCGGAACAGTGAACAATCCCTCAGTGTGCTCCCTTACTTCTTTGCCTCTCTCCATACTGTATGGAGACCGTTGTCAATGCACGCTTTTGAATCTCGAAACGACGAAACTGTTCGTACGCTTGTTGATGGCTGGGTATAATTGATCGTTTGACACTTGTCGATGTGTTGGTTGCACCTGTTAGCAAAAAGCCCATGCCAACAGCACACCGAATTCGAGAAGAGCTGTAAATTTTTTATTCCCTTAAAAAAAATTGAGAACGACGAGATTTGAACCAATCATCAATTCTCTCTAAACTCTGGATGTTGTACGAGCATCTCATGAAACACAATACATAAATCTCTGTTTGATAATAGTAAATGCCTTCGGAACAAGAAATGGACAATGAAAGTATTGCTGACTCTAAAAGCATACATTCTCAAACATCATCATCCATTCAACACTCGTATACGATTGAAGATCTACTCAAAGATTGTGAGAGAATTCTTCATACCCAATACGGTCTTAAACCATCATCACCGTTCCGTGATGTCAAATATCCATTATTAAAAGAGATTTGGGACTCCATCGGAAGATACTTGTATCAACAATTAGAAAATGTAAAATCTGTCAGTGTAAACAATATAGGGAGGTTTTCATTTCTAACTTCTCTTCTCCATACAGGTAATAACGGAATCATTGAAACAAAAAAGGTTGTATTTGTAATGAGTGAGGCATTTGCAAGAGATTTCAATCTAAAACTACGAAGAAATTATCGAAAATTTGTCGACAATTCAATACCTACCGTAGAAGTTAATTATTTTCTTGTTGCACAGAAATGCTGTACAACGAAAGAAATTGTTCTTTTTGTCATGAAAATATTAAGGAATCGATTAGGGGAAATAATGTCAGGAGGAAAGAAAGTTCGAATTGATTTTTTCAGTGTTGGATCTCTCAAGTGTGATAAAAGAATAGTTTCAGATTTTGAATTTGTAGATGCCTTGAAACAACCAATCACAGAAAAGCAATCAAGTACGGGAAAGATGAATTCAGGATCTCATCGAATCACCTCGTCCGAAGATTTACAGTTAATGGCTTCAAGAACACGAAAGAATTCAATCAAACCTTCTTCTTGGAGAAACATGCTCCTTTTATCTCAAATGAATGACAAACAACATACGAAATCAAAGGATCCCAATGATGATTCAATTTCTGTGCATTCTTCAGTTTCATCTAGAAGTGCCAGAAGTTATACCATCAAGAATCAACACCAGTTTCAACGACCTGCAACAGCTTCTTCAACTGGTTCACTAACACCACGACAAGTACCACGAGGTAACGCTTTGAACGCGGTGAGAAGCTTACAATCAGGAGAAAACAACCAGGGCAGGCCTCTTTCTTCCAATTCAACAATACAGCATTCACCAAGAAGTCAGCTCACAATAGGGATGAAACCAATAATGGTTCGTGTATTTCCAACAGGAGTAATACCAATCAGAACTCAATGAACAAGGTGGAATTGATGAATCATCAATTTTCTGCTGCCTTAAATTATGGACCTCACGACAATGGCTTCAGACAACCTAATGCACATGCTGCAGCGACTGTCATGAATTTAGCAGTTCAAAGATATGCACAACAGCTGGAAAGTACGAGGAGAGAACAACAACAAGACTTGGATTTATTCTATCGGCAGCTCATTCACAATGTTTGTGTCAGTGAAGAATTGAGAAGAAGAAAACGGGAGGAGGCACAACAAGTTCAAACACAACTCGTTCAACAAATGCAACATGCACTCCTGCGAAAAAGATCGGATGATGAACAGTATTCCAATTATTTCAACAATGAAGAGGATTCAGACTTGGATAAGAACAAGAATGGTCTCTTAATGGGATTCAAAAAGAGTGCAAGAGGGTCCAGAGACTCGAATGTGCAATTAAGGTCTTCGCTTCCAAACCCTCAAATGCAAAGAGCATATCCCTTTCTGTCCATTGACGAACAGAGCCCGTTGCAACAAGGTCTTCACATTCCCAACAGGTTCGAGTTGAAAAATTTCTTTGACGAGACAGTGCGTAGTAAATAGTTTTACAGCATCCCATTATTTATATCTGTGTAAATTGTTGATAGTATTGATAATATTGTTGGTAGTATTGCTTGTACTGATCTAAACTCCATCGTTGATCTCCAGATTTGAGCTTTTTAGTTTCAGAAGTGGCCATTTCAACTCCATTTTCAAGTCTTCTCTTTCTTTGAGATTCATACTGTTCGTCTTCTAGTTTCTTAATTGCCTCTTTAACTTTTTGTACGGTTTGAATAGTTTGAAATTGATACACATATTTTTGAAGCAGTAGTTGCAATACTTCAATTTTGAAAGAGATGGTCACAATACTAGAGTTCTTCTTAGAAACTCTTTCAGAATCGATATGTGGTGATGGCATTCCCCATAGAGATAGATAATGTTGCACAACTCTATCAACAGATTCTTCATCTTGCATGTCATCTTCATGTGAACCAACAGGAGCGCTGTAATATTCCAAATTTAGCAGTTTTTCAACGAGATCTGCATTGGCAGTATTACCAGTGCTCAAAACAACATCATTTTCAAACTCTAGTAGGGCTTGATATGCCTTCTTAGTGGTTTTGAATTCATCAATACATTGGTTAAATAAAGTTCTTGCTCTTTCAACATCTTTTCTAACTTTCCAAACAAAATTGGCATGTTGTAGTTTGAAATAGCATCTTGCCATTGTACCAACAATGTTCTTCTCTTGTTCTCTATAAATGATTTCAATTTTATCAAAATTGTCTGATGAAGATCTATATAAATAATGAATGGCATGAGTCAACGATTCTAAATGTCCAATACATCTAGATTTGATTAAATCATTATATACTTGCTCAATCATTTCTGGTTTAGAATTATTCATCTCTAAATATTCAGCAAATTGAATATGAACCTGATATCTATTCTTTAAGACGCTATAGGAAGTGAGTCTATGGTATACTTGTACGACTTGATCATGAAGATTTTGCTTTTCCAAGAATGAAATGTATCGATTCCAAAACTCAGTGTAGTAAGAGCAATAAACAATAAATCTTTCATGAGTTTGAATGACATGTTCCAATGTACACCACTTGGTGTTATTCTTCTTTTCAAATTCTTCTTCTTCATTCTCAATATATCTTCTAAAATGTTCCAATTCATGCTCTTGGAATGGTTGAACATGAAAATATGGTCTTCTAATGTGATCTTCAAAGGGTCTAATCCTTTCCAATTCTTTTTTTGTTGGTAAATATAAATTCTCTCTCCAATAGGTGGTTAAATCATTCAATTTGTTAGAGGCCTTATAAGCATTCATTTCTTCTGGAGTGTGAGCATATTGTTCCACTGTTAAGATTTGTTGGGATGATTCTTGTTCCTTTCCATCACTTCCTGTTGTAGAAGATGACTCTTGTTTTGGTGTATGAGTTTTCATAAAATCTTTAAACTGAGACCAAATCAATGTCAAATCTCTACATGGAACTTGAATTGCTCGCTTATACAACTTGACAACATTTTCTAGTTCATCTTGTGATGTTTCAAATTCAATGTACTTTTCCCAGAGAATACGAGCATAGTAATCATTACCAATGGATTGGAGCGCTCTTTCAAATAATGCTCTAATTTCCGATACATCTTGAGATTGTTCAGCAACAAACAGACAGTAGTGCGACCATAGATCTGGATTATTAGAAATTCCAGTCTTTTTATCAATTGCCTTTTCATAGACTTGAACCGTTTGATTAAAATCTTTTGAAACTTGATAGGTTAATTCCGCATACTTTTTCCAATACCCGAAAAGGAGAGGAAATTGAGCAAGAAATTGAGAATATGAATCTAAAAGCTTTTGGGAAATATCTAGGCTTGACGGGTTCATACCAAATTCAATTTCCAAGAGAGTAATGTATTTTTCCCATGTATAATAATCGCATGGATTTGCCGTTAAGACACTCTCATATTCTTTCATAAACTCTTGTGGTGTTTTTGTTGTGGTTGATGATCCCGAAGAAGTGTGCTGATGATGATAATTATCCATTTTTTTAAACAAAAAAACTTTCGTTGAACTGGCCACAACACCATCCTTCGTTGATTGTCAATTGTAATCTCAGTTGTTGCTGACAGAATCTGGTTTTAATAAGAACGATGGAATAATTCATTACGGATCAACAGACACAGATGAAATACTTTAGAAAAAAATTTTCTTCATTTAACGGATGCTTGCAGATCACACTCTCGACAGCCCTCTTCCTCCTCTCCCCGAAGCCATTGAAACGTATGAACAAACAAAGACCAATGTGTATGATCTGTTAAGGAATGCTCCTAATACTCTCCCTTTAGAATTTAATGGGGTCAGTTCAAGATGTGTTGCTCTGCTATTTGATTTTCAAAAAACGGAACAAACATCTCTAAATCATCTGACTCCGGAAGAAAAGGCTTGTTATTTGTGTAGCATTATATTACATGAAGTACATGATACACTTCATTCTTTGCATGATATTGCTGAAGATAAGGTGGTGAAAGGAGAAGTATTGTCCCAAAACGAAATTCAGTTTATTAAGGATCTGACGCAACAATACAACACCTTACTTGAAGATATACTCCCCGATCTGGAGGTGATGGCGGAGCAGCAAAACCCAAGTACAAGTTTTATTGGTTCCAATTCTCAAACGATGGTTGGAGTTGATCCACAGCAACAAAGAGCTGATAGAATTATCATTATGGATCATGAGAGTAGGAGCGGATTGGAAAGCAGACAGAGAATGAACAGATCGAACTCTCTTGCTTCCAAATTGAAGGATCTCACAAAGGAATATATGGATATGAAGAAAGCCAACCTCAGTACACTGTTGCTATCGGAAGATCAAGTTTCCCAATTCGAAAATCGACACATATCCATGTCCAATGAAAGCCTCATGTATTATACTACAGTAATGCTAGTATCTTCGGTGGATGATAATCACAAATTTCGACATTTATTTCTTTCAAATTATCGAATGTATCTTTCATCCACCAACGACATGTTAACTATTAAGAAAAGAATTGAGTTGTATGATATACAGAAGGTATCAAAGCCTTCCAAAAGTGATGCTGATTTGATTGACATAACTCTGTCTGGTACAGCTCAAGGAAGAGAATTAGTATTATACACAAACGAATGTAGCAAGTTGAGAGAGGAGATTGAAAAATGTATTGAAATGTACAAATCTCCTTCCCTTCTTCAAGAAACATCAATAGAAAATTTGGAAAACTCTTCTAAAAGAGTGCAAAATGAAAAAGTTTCGATTGAGGTTACAATAAGAAAAGCAGATAAATTAAGGCCAAGCCCAAAGAAAAGAATCGACAACCCCATTTTTTACATGGGAATTGGAAATCCAGAACACTTTGGTCAAAATAGAGAAGAGAGAGTCAAATCTAAATCAGTGAAGACAGGACGCTCCCCTGAATGGAACGAGACGTTTACGCTTGATCTATTACCCAGTAATGAATTACTGCTGGACGTTCGACTCTACAGCAAAGTTGGTGCAACGAAGAATGATTTTGCTTACGGTGTGGTTAATATTCCACTGAAAGAAATTCTCATTCCAAAAGAAGAAACGAAAGAGATGAAATCAGAGCTGAAAGGAAAGTGGGAAATTTGGTGTGGAATGAGCAAGACAGACACTGGAACTAGAAAGGAAGTGGTTGGTGATCTATTTGCCACGATCAAACTACTTCAGGATCCACAAGCTCTCCCAACGTGGCTTACGAATCAGCTGGCTCAGCCAAAAACCACTCTTCCTTTGGCTTGTTTGTACACCAAATTTCTGCTTTTTGAAAACTGCCAAGAGGTTCCATACATTTATGGCTCAAATATTGATGAGAGTAAGACACAAATGTTTGACTCAACCACTGATATTGTGTCCATCATTCAACAACAGTCCAACTCTTTGACTGCTTTGATAGACACAAGAACCAAAAGAAAAATATACACTCTCGAAAAAAGTTCGTTCTTAAAGAAAGAGTACACCATCAGAGATCATGAAGGCAACGTTTTTGCAAAATGTTTCCACAAGATGAAGACGATTCGCAAAACCAAAATTAGAATGTATTTAATGAACGGGGAGTATTTGTATTCGATGGAAGGTGGTTGTTTTGATGACAAGAAGAAGGATAATGAAGTGATCGTCTTGAATAGTTTGGGTTATCCTGTTGCAAGCGTTCTCTTTGGAAATAAGATTAGCGGAAGAGGAAAAATGATCATGGTCACAATATTGGATCCTCTTGTTGACAGACCGCTGATTATTACGTTTTGTCTTTATGTTTTGAGAACGACAAATTGAAGGGTAAATAAAATATCTTGTCATTGTAGATCAACAACAATTTGGCGCCAGGTTCTACAGAAAAAATATCGACACGGTCGTTCCATTCATTCATGATGCATATTTCATTCTGCGACCAGCAAATTGAAGAAATCGATCTTGAGCGGGTAAGTGTCGATTCATTTCATTGTCTTTATCAATTTGTAACAAAAAATATAAAATATATTTTCGCACAGTTCGGAGGAGAGGAAGACAGAAAAACGCTCTCCCTCGTTAAAAGCTTGGATTTGTCCCGAAATCATATTCATCGACTTTCCAATTTGCAAACATTTACATCGTTGAATATTTTAAATATATCCAGAAACAAATTACGTAAGTCATTACCGTGTGACTAGAGAGCCCATCATCGAATGTAATAATAATTTGTTTCGTTCGCTATAGGAAAACTTTCTGGACTACCTCTAGGATTAACAAAATTGGATGTATCTCATAATTTACTTACAAAATTAATTGGAATTGAAATTTTGAGCTCATTACAAGAGTTAAACGCAAGTTACAATCATATCAATCACACATACAATGTATTTATTACTCTAGGAAATTTAACATCTCTAAATCTATCAAATAATCACATAAAACAATTAGATGGCATGGAACATTTAGCAAAACTTGTGGATTTAAATGTAATGAACAATGAAATTAGTAGCTTTGATTCGATACGAGGATTAGCCAATCTAAGAAATTTGCAACATTTAAAAATTAAGGGAAATCCAATTGCCAAGTAAGTTTCATTGAGTGTGCTTCTTCTTTGATTCAATACATTACTTCAAAAAGACATTCCAACTATGTCCACTCACTTTCCAATTTGGTTCCATCTTTGGTCCATGTGGATCATGTTGATCTCAATAGTGGACTTGTTGATGAGTTAGAATCTGTTGCAAGTACAGTGTGTCATTCGAATTACACAACAACAGCTGCAACCACATCGGATGAAGATTCAGAATATTCAGAGCCGTCCTCACTTCGAGCAAGAAGAAGATTTAGCTTTCAATCCGATGTTGAGAACATGTCAACTTGTTCTGCAGCCTTTATAAAAAGACCTGAAACACCACAAGGAAGAATTCAACGACAAGAATATCAACCACTCCAAGTTCATACGACTCATCATGAAAAATTAGCTCGACCATCCAGCGCTCCCAAACGATCCAATGCCTCTTCGTCCTATGTCAAGAGATCCATGAATTCATTTAGACCATCAACAACCACCAATGCATCTACTAGTTTAAACACTGTTCAAGATCCTTCAAATAAGACAGTCAGCAATAGAGAACTCGATGATGTCAAATTGGTATTAACTCAACAACAACAAGAAAATTCTAGACTTGAAAAAGTCAATGAAAATTTGAGAGGAGAAATTACATCTCTAAAGAGTACGATCAAAACTCTACAACAAGATTGTGATACTTTCAAATCCTCTAATGAAAATATTTTAATGGAATTGGAATCTCTTAGAACAAGATATGATCGAATGCAACGAAACTATCGAAATGTTCAACAATTATATAAGGAAGAAAAACAAAAGAGAATTACATCCGATGAAGGAAGAAATGAATTACAAAAACAAGTATCTAAAATGAGAGTGGCTCTTCATCACCACAAATCACGATTAGATATTGAACACAAAGAAAAAACTCATAATTATGACATGTTGAAGGAGCAACACGAACAAACCAAACAAGATCTTGTTGTCTTGTTGGAATATGTTTCAATTATTGAACAACGATCTTTTCAACAACAACAAGTATTGGATGACATAACCAATCTCATTCATCAAGAAAATGAAATCAATATTAAGGAAAGTATTACAGCAAGTTTATTATCCACACAAAACACTCTTGAAACGCATACACCTGAAATGACTGAACGAGTGAAAAACATACTGGAAAATTATCAGCCTGAAAGATTGGCTAAAAAGAGTAGTAGCAGAATGAAAGGCAATCCAAACGTTCGAAATTTCAATGAATTGAGACATTTGGTGCATCCGCAAGCCAATTCAAGTACTTACAAATGGGAAACAACTTTAAGAAATAATCCTCAAGTCCTCTCTTCGGCTTTGGAAACATCTCAACCTCAGCACCCGATCGCATGCGCCTCATCTTCTCTCAGTGCTCATCATTCAATGAAAAAGAAACCCGTAGAGAGTAATAGTAATAGTAGTCATGGTACTCCAAGTCAGTTGTTATCTTTAAACCATTCTTCTCACCCAACTATGAGTCGAGAATCAAAAATTTCAATCACCAAAGATCAATCCATACACAATTCTCACACCAAGCATTCTCCAACCATAACCATTCCTTCAGTATCACCTGAAAAGAAACCATCTTCTAACATTCAAAAAGATCTTGGATCATCACAAATACTAAAGATTATTGAGGAACAAAATCAAAATCTCATTACTCAGCTCAAATCCAATGAATCTTTTAGCAACTCGAATTTTGAAGAAAAAGCAGAACTACTTTCAACTCTCAATGATCTAACACGAGTCGATGTGAGTTCAAGTCATGAAAATTTATATTCATTTTCACCAAAAGATAAGAATACAATAGAAACAACAACCTATTTGAATCATACCAATATGGAGAGTAGTGATTCTACTCTTTCAACTAGTGACAGACAAGATCCAGTAGAGGTACTTTCTAAAATGTCGCCCTCAGAGCTTCAACAATTGTTGGCAGAATTATCTCATCAATATTCCACACATGAAATTCCTTCTCAAGCCATGTTCACGACCACAACAACTTCTGCATTGACCAGTGATTCCATCAATGTTTCATCAAATAACAACCCAATGACTGATAGAGATAGTTCTTCTTTATGGAATGATCTAAACGTTGGAATTACTCCAAAAGAAAGTGATATCACTCTAACCAGGGATGTTCACTTTCCCTCACCAGAGAAACAAACACTCACAAGTCGTACCTCACCCTACAAGAATGAAAGAGAAATGATTGTAAAACAGAGATTGCATGAACGTTTGGCACTTGAGAGAAAGAAAATGGGAGTTGGAGGATTGGATTTGTAAAATAATAGGAGGAGGGTTTGAATGGATCCTCTGTAAAGCACCGTGTCTTATGGCTGCAGCAATTGAATGGTCGCTCACTTTTTGAACGGAGATTTGAAGCGCGACCACGGAGAGAACGATCATTGAAGGAAAATTATGAAAAAATATTAAAAAAAATGCAATCATCCACTCGTCACAATCATCCAGCACGTATTCAACACATTCTCAATCACTTGAATCCACCACCATCATTGAATGTCTGTCATCATTCAGATTCGGAGGATCATGCTTCCATGAATCATCCTGTCATTCAATGGAATACCACCTCTGCAGAATCACAAAACAACACTTGTGTCATTTATCAACAAGCCAATTCCGAATCAGGTGGTATTGTTGTCTTGTATTTGAATGATGGTCCAGTCAATGCTCTCTCTGATCGAATGCTCAAAGCAATTAAAATGAATATGGAACGTGCCAACAATGATGATCAATGTAAAGGTATTGTCATTGCATCGAAATTGAAAGGTTCTTTGTTGCAGGTGCTGACATTACTGAAATTAGAAAGAGACAAGTCAAACAGAGTAGTGGTAGCAATGACAAGGGTGAATTCTTAGATTTTCTTAAAAATGGAAATTCTTTAATGAATTTCATTGAAAATTCACCCAAGAACAAACCAGTGGTAGCTTGTATTGATGGTGTTGCACTTGGAGGTGGTCTTGAACTTGCAATGGCATGCAATGGAAGAGTATGTACTGAGAATTCAACTTTGGGATTACCTGGTAAGTTTTGTGTGTGTGTGTGTGGATTGATGATCATCATGAATTTTTTCATTGTGTAAATTTCATTGCGTGTATTCATTTCCTATAATGATAATATGACATGTATTCCATTTCCAACAATGAATTTATATACAAACATACAAATGTATTGATACAGAAACCAATTTAGGAATAATTCCAGGTTATGGTGGATGTAATCGACTTCCTCGTCTCGTCGGAACCAGAACAGCATTAGAAATGATGATTAGTACTCAACCTGTGAAAGGAAAACAAGCTCAATCCTTGGGTCTCGTGGACGTATGTGTTGTGGATTCGAGTTCTGCTCTCTCTGCTGCTCATCAATTGTGTTTGGAAATGATTCAAGGTCAACGTGCCATTCGTAAGACTCTTCAATTCTCTCAAAAGTTATTACAAGAAGATGATTCATTGAATCTTGTGAATGCAGTTGAGAGTAAATTAGATGCCATTCAATCCAAATTACCACATCTCAAAGCATTACTCAGAGTCGTACGTGAGACTGTTCAATTCCCATGCAATGGATTGTATGGACTTGATGTTGAAATGAAAGAATTTGCAGGAATTGCCAATCAACCCATTTCACGTGGAATGGTTCATTACTTTTTAGCTCAAAAAGCAACCACAAAATTACCAAAACGTTTATTAACCGCCAATTCTAATAATACTACTACGACTACAACTACTACCAATAGTGGACATATCAAATCCTTAGCAGTGATTGGAGGTGGTACAATGGGTGCCAACATTGTGGTGAATGCATTGGAGAATGGTATTCGAGTCATTTTGAAGGAAATTAATCAAGATGCATTGAAGGCTGGTATGGAACGTATTCGTAAAGGTAAGTTGTAAATGAATCATTGATCAGGGAGTTGTTGAGTTGTTATATTCATGTCCAATCAACAACCTTGCCGACGACGTATATAACCATTCATGTCCAATCAACAACCTTGTCCATGATGAATATGTATAACCATTCATGAATTGTCCATGATGAATATATATTTTGAATATTTCAACACTATAGTGTTCCAATCTAAATTGGATCGAAAGAAAATGACTCAACAACAATTTGACAAGATCTTTTCTCAACAATTGGTGGGTCAAATTACATTTGATTCATTCAATCAAGTCGATATGGTCATTGAAGCTGTTTTAGAAATTGTTGAATTGAAACAAAAGATATTCCTTGATTTGGAAAAGCATTGCAATGACAAGTGTATTCTTGCAACAAACACTAGTACGATTGATTTGAATAGAATTTCTGAAAAGATGCAATCCAAGAATCGATCTCGTGTGATTGGTCTTCACTATTTCACACCAGCACATGTAATGCCATTATTGGAAATTGTAAGAACGGAACATACATCACCACAAGTATTGATGACTTCACTTTCATTTGCTAAACAAGTGAAGAAGACTCCAGTCGTTGTTCTCAATGTTGTTGGTTTTGCAGTGAATAGAATATTTTGGCCATATGGTATTGCAGCTCAATATTTAGTAGAACGTGGATTGAGTCCTTATCAAATTGATAAGGCAATTAGTCAGAGTGTGATGCGTGTTGGATTCTTTACAATGGCTGATATGTGTAAGTAGTTGTTGTTGTTGTAGAGTTGTTGTAATTGTTATCATTGTTGTTATCATTGTTGATTGAACCCATTCTCAAAAAATTTTCATTTTCAAATCTACACACACACCTCTCCTCCCAACACACACACATGAAATGTACTACTCTTGACACATCTCCTCCCAACTCTCATGACAACTCTCTAAATTGTAACTAGCTGGTCTTGATGTTCTCAATTATGCCTCTCAATCCATTGCTGGTGCTTACAAGGAGAGAGCAAAGGATTCTCCATTCACTAAACTCATGATTGAAGCAAAGAGATTGGGTGAAAAGACCAATATTGGTATCTATAAATATGATGCTAATGGAAAGAAAACTCCAGATCCAGAAGGAATGGAACCAATTATTGCTCAAGTAAGAAAAGCTGCTAAATCTCCATCTCCTTTGAATTACACAGATAAGGATATTTATGAAGCATGTTTATTCAATGCTGTGAATGAGGCTTGTAGAGTCATTGAAGACAAAGTGGTATTTAGAGTGAGTGATATTGATGTTGCGAGTGTAATGGCAATGGGATTTATGCACTTCTATGGAGGTCTTATGAAATGGGCAGATGAGCTTGGAGCAAAATATGTTTATGATCGATTGAACAAATTTTATCAAGACAGTGATGGAAAGATTGTTTCATTTAAGCCTTGTCAATATTTGACTCATTGTGCGACTAATAATTTGAGTTTGTACAGTGCTGATTCTGAATTGATGCAATAAAGTCTCTTGTTGTTGTTGTTGAAACTGGCATGCATGATTAATTATTAACCCTTAACTACTCACAGCCAGTTATACACAAAACACGGCAAGTGCCCTGAATGGAGCTTTGAATCTTGCTGTTGGAAACTTTGAAATATATTTTAGGAGAAAAAATTTATTTTCAAACTGATTTCAAGCAGGCAGCAGTAGTTAAGGGTTGACATTATTAATTATTAAGTTTTTTATGGACTCGTTGTTATTGTACGACCCATTCATTATCGTCTCATTTTGACATCATTATTCGACAATTCATACATTAAAATTCCTGCTGCATGACTTACAGAAAAAGAATCTATATTGTTCTTCATGGGAATATACACAAATTCCTTATTGGGTATTTGAGACATGACCTTTTGGAATTCTCGATCTTGATACATAAATCCATGATGCTCATTTCCCATGACAAGGCAAATATTGTCCAATTTTCGTTGAGAGTTGTTAATTCCAAGAATTGATTTTATGGTATGTTTTTGAGAAGAAGAAGCATCTGCAATCAAGGTGTAATCACAATTCAAGTGTTCATGTATGACTGTGTTATATTCTTCTAACGGCAAGTGAAAAACTGGAATATTCATAATATAATTTCGACTACTTCTAACACATCGCTCAGTAAACGGTGATACACAATCTTCGCTCAAGAAAATTGCAGAAATATCAAATCCAAAGCTCATTCGAATAATTGATCCTAAATTATTTGGATCGCTTATTTTGTAACAATAAATGTAAATATTTCGTTTTCGAGGATGAAATAATTGTTGTGGGTCATAGTTATCATAGACAGCACAGTATCCATCATTACTCACAATATCTCCACAAATATAATTAATTAAATTGTCTGTTACAGGAAATTGTTGTGTTTGATGATTGTCTTGAGAGAACAGCAAAGGCTTATCATGTCTATAAAATAGCCATTTTGGACGAATGTTATATTTTTCGAATGACTCGGTAATTATTTTGGAACCATTCATTAACAGAGGAAGCGAGTCGAAGTGATACATGTCATCTTGTTCGCTTTTTAATATTCCATTCATCGGATTATGATCATCATTGACTTTAGAAAAAGGAAAACATTTTTTGAAATATTTGTAGTATTTAGTTCTAATTTTGAGGCACTGCTTGATGATCGGGTTGGATTTGCTTGAAATGATTCCAGTGTTCATCAGGTGGTAGTGCTCAATTATTTTTGTTTTTCATTTTGCACACAAAAAAAATGTCCTACGCTCCAACGCAGATCCAACACACTGATTCTGATGGTGAAGGAAGTGAAGCAGAAAATGATACAGCAACAACATCATTGACTCAGTCGAACATTGCTACTCAGGTTCAAGATGATACGAACAATGAAGAGGGCGATACTATTGAATTTGATGAAGATGATGATGACAACGATCAAGCTTCCGAGCATCAGAAAGATGATAATATGAATACAACAGCCGATGATGACGATGATGAAGAGGACATAAATAATGAAGAAAACTCTTCAAAAAATGTTGAAGAAGCATCGGAAAATCAACCTGTTGCTGAAGAGGATACTACTCCGATCGAATTTGATCAGGAAGAAGAGGAAGAAAAGACGCCCTCCAAAAAGAAAAGAAAGAAGAAGGACAAAGCTCAATCACCACAGCCTAAAGAGAAACAACGTAGAAAAAAGAAAGATAACGATGAAGATTATAAAGAAAGTGAAGAAGAAGAAGAGAACAAGTCTTCCACTGATGAAAATGCAGGAGAAGAGGAACCAAAAAAGAAAAAAAGAAAACGATTGCAAAAGAGTAAAGACACAAGTAAAGAAAAGAGCAAAGAAAAGAAGAAGAGAAAAAAGAAGGATAAATCTGAACCAGAAGTAACAGCAGATGCTGAAAATGAAACATCTCTCGTTCATGATGACGATGAAGAAAATGAACCTTTGGAAAAAGCAACAAAATCTAGAAAGATTGATGACGATGATGAGTTTAACATTGTTCTTAAAGAGGTGAAATCAGCCTCTCGACGATCCACTCAGACAGAACAGCTTGACACTTTGGGTAAAGATCAAGCCAAAGAACTTGTTGCAAGAATTAATGCTGCCTATGAAGATGACGCTGAATCGTTTTTCAAAAAGAAGCCTGCACTTCACAAACTTCAACTTCTTCCTGAGCTTACAGAAGCTTGTAAAAAAGTATACTTGCAAGGATATTTGATTGAAGAAGGAATTTTGAAATCATTAGAAAGATGGCTTGTACCAGAAAAAAAAGATTTACCTCCACCCAATATTAACATTCAAACAGGAGTATTGAACATTTTATATGATTTACCAGTATCCAAATCCATTGACGATGATGAAAAAGTTTGTATTACCAAAGGCCACTTGAAATCATGTAGAATTGCTAAGGCTGTAAAGCAAATTGCTAATAATCCTAATGCACCAGCCAATAATAGAAAAATTGCAAAAAAGATTGTAGAGAAATGGAGCAGATTAGTTTATCAATTACCCTCTGAATATAGAGAAGCGTACAAACATCGACGCCCTATTGCGGTTGACGATCAGATGGCAGATGAACACACCTCAATTACTCCTAAATATGCCACTGCTTCAAAAAGTAGTTTTGAGTCACAACAACCTCCAAGAAAAAAGAAGCTTGCAAATACAAACTCCATTCGTGCAAGCATCCCTAAGAAAGAAAGTTTTGATTTTGTAAGGCTTCCACCATCTAAAGAACAACACAAAAAAACAATCGTTGAAAATGAAACTCATAAGAGACTTTTGAGCGTTGGCAGTTCAAGCAGAAGAAAATAAAGTTGTGGAAAGAAGAAGACTTTCACCAGTGATTTGATTGGGAAGTTGTTTATTGGTTGCTCAACTGTTCATAGCCATGCCTATCATCGTCACATGGATGAAGACCTTTCATTCTATGAGTCGATGCTGCTTCCTTATCTACCAACTCCAATTCGTGAGAGATCCTGAACGTGGCTTGAACCAGCAACGCTTTAAATTCCAATACACAAAAAATATTCAGGTATGTCGTGATGATTCATTCCATTTGTCTGATTCGAATCGGACTGTGTTGGCTTTCAAATGTGGATTGAATTGTATGAATATAATAATAATATTAGTAATGATCTCAGACGTGCAATTAGGTGTTTTTGCTAATTTTATGGGTGTGATGATCATGGTTCTTTTGGTCATCTACCACTATGTTACAGCGTCTAGGGAGGTACGTAGTTTTGATATTGTTTAAATTCATACGATTATATTGATTCGATCAGGATTAAACTCTCTGATTTGAAACAAATCGCTAGCCACTCTCTTAACAACTACACCACCATCCCGAACCGACCCGTTTTTGCTAGCTTTCCCCATTCCAACACCATCACCACAACAGCCATTCAATAAAATCCTTCTTCTTAAATTCATCCCGACAATGTGATTGTTTTATTGCCATACTTTCAGGAGAGATAGCTCGCAACAACGATCATTGGTGGGTTGGGTGGCGCTCTGGCGGTTTGCCATTGGCCTTTCTCTACGATTCCCTTCAAGAATTATTATTTAAAAAAACACAGCGAATGCTTGCATCATCATTAGCAAATGAAAAAGAAGGAATTTAAGGGTCTCGACCTCATTTCGTATGATGTCGACATGAACGTGCATGATTTAACGAAAATAGCAAACCGAATTTTAGAATCAAAAGGAGGAAACACCGCATTCAAGAAAAGTAATCCCTCAATTTTGGGCCAAATTGACACATCGGATGTAGTCGATCAGGAAATGTACAATGAAATTATGAAACAAAACAGAAGTTTGCAAGTGTCAAATACTTCAATGATGGAAACAAGCCTTTCTCAACAGACAAGAACCATGCTTCCTTTGTTCAAAGCTCACTCACGATCATCAGACAAAAAAGGACAACAAGTAGAATCTCTATTGAGCGATAATGTGGTTGCAAAAATACCAATCAACAAACACTTCAAAGAATCTAATTTTGTGGATCAACCTCCAGAAGTTTTAGAAAAATGTTTGAGAGACGAATATGCAGCAAGATATTTGGAAAAATTGAACATTTCTGTCACACAAAAAAACCTCAAGATTGTCAACAACATTTTACCAATCACACATTGTGTAGCTCACAAACATAGAACACCCAATAACGAGCTATACTTGTCGTTCACTCCACAACCACATCTGGTTGCTGGAAAATGTGGCACCAACGCCTCAATGTCACTCAGCGGATTAACACCAACAAGAGTTGCAGATAAGGCAGAGTTTGAATATCGTGTGATGGAAATAATGGACAAGGAAATGTCAAATCTTAATTTTCAAGCTATTGCAAATGGCGAACCAAACAAGACCTCTTTAGTAGAAGAAAAGGGATCTCTTCAACTTAAACCTGAAGAGTCAAATCATCCCAAAACAGGACTTGTTAATAAGGAAGGGAAGCTCACTGTACCAAAGTTTGAGGAATATAAGAAATATATTTATCCTTACAATCTTATAAGAGAAAAGTTCATGTTAGACGGTGAAAAAGAGGAGATGGAACAATCAATATATGAAAGACATCAATACAACACAATGATGATCGAACGAAGTCGAATGGCAAGAATGCAATCATTTCTTATTAAGGACTCTAATCGATCTCTAAGTCGTTCGAACTTGAGGATGAAAGATACATTTGAAGAAACAGGAAGAAGTAAGTATTACATATCAATTTGATAAGTATATGGACACAATTATTCTACACTTGAGCGCAACAGGTAAATCAGTTCTTGGAAAGAACAATACAAACCAAGTATTGGATTTTCACTTCAACGAACAATTTAAATGTACGTTGTTCATTTGATTCCAGACCATTAAACCAATCACTAATAGTTGATGAGAAAGAGTTGGAAAAAACTCCTCACTTATCGTCGTTTGAAATTGTGGAGTTACAAAATAGTTTCTTCGAAGAATTTCCCTTCCAACGTTGGAACTGGATTTCAGAGAAACAAAAAAGATCAATTGCAAAGGACATTACAGACATTAAGCTTAGTACGTTTCTTGTGTATTTTTGCAAATATTCTCAAACTGTTTTGTTTATTAGCCACCTTCATTAAGGTTTTTATTGAGTTTTGTTATTGGACGTTCTTACAAGAATTCTCAAAAGAAGTGGTGGATCGGTAAGTCAATTTAGTTCAGTGGTGTTTTAAAGATAACACAATGGTAAAGGTATGACCTTGAAAAACGATTTTTGTCCGCTTATGAAGATCTAATTGAAGATTTTAAAAAGTTCAGAGGTAGCAAGATAAAAGTGACTACTAATCATCCAATAATTCTGCTGTGCATTCGGGTGACAACAGAGAGTACATTAAGGATATGCTACCAAACATTTTGCAAAACCAAGTACTTTTTGACGCTTTGTTACAAAATGTCATCGTTAGTGTCCTTTTTATTCGATCCAGACTCTGATGTACTCAGCAAGCTACCTCCCATTGAATGTAAGTGTTGTTGAGTTTGTAATTAATTTGAATATTTCGTGACGATTTGCAGCAAATGCCAAAGAACGAAAGATTATTGAAAAACTTTCTCGAATAACAAGGAAAGATGAGCTGGTGTCAACGAAGCGAAAAGCAAATTCTGTCTCTCCAGTGATGACAAGCGTGCTACTGTCGTCTCCATTGAGAGACAAAAACTTGGAGTTCTCGGACAACCTGTCCAAACGAATCATCAAATCAGTTGTTTCAGTGTTGAGTGAAGACTTGAGAGCGAAATTGATGAACATCTACATGAAGAAATCAAAATAATAATACATCATAAATGCCCTATTATTTGATGATTTAATTTACTTTGAAAGATGTTCGTATTTATATCCAAAGATGTCTGCACGGCCAATAATTTCACCACCACGGTACATAATATATCCTGCAATTAAAGCTCCCATAAACACTGCAAACTCACCAACAGTGATTTCACCTGGCTGAGTAATTCGTTGTTGGAAATAACAATATTCCTTCTTTAATTGGGTGATCTTGTGTGGGAGAGCAGCAGCGGTGATCTTGAAGTATCTACTTCTTGCTTCCCGTTGTGCTTTTACTACTTCTTCAAAATCAAGAGAACTCAATTCTTTCACGTGTTGTTCTCCGGCCAAATTATTCATGGAAGCAGCAAAAGAGTTTTCCCATGAAAGGGCCTTCTTTTCGGTTGCCTTGCCGATTCTTCCAGCAATGCGGGAGAAACGTTTCAAAATACTTCTCTTACCCATTTTTTTTGCGTCTATTACAAAGTTTATTTATGCCGCTTGATGGAAAGCACAAGACCATGATGAAAGCTAAGGCTTGGATTCATAAGGATTCAAGAAGAACAGAATTCGGAATGATGAAAAACCCTGTTGGTCTTTAATTCAGCTTTTTTAAGCCCTTTAATCTACATGGGTACAAAATTTAAGCGTTGATTTGTGGATATTCAACGGATGGTTCAAGTTGTTGTGAAGCCTTTTCTTCTCAAGAGTTTCCCAAATTTCAATTTGGGCCATTACTTCATCAGAAGCACAGTAGAAGATCAAGCCACATTCATCACAAACTGAGAAAGTATTTTCCTTCATAACCCAGAATTGCATATCGGTAGTATGATAATCAATATCGTTAGCTTTCCAACAATCTCCCAAACAACCAACAACACGTTCTGGTTCTCCTCTAGAAGCAACTATGATTGGATTGAAAAGGCTAGAACCCACTCCTGATTCAATATCAACAACTTCAGGCTGTTGTAGGATTAAATACAATCGTCATCATGAAAATAATAATAATATTGGTAAAATATATGATGATGACAATTTGTATTACTTACAAGGTGATCATCAAAAAGAGTTGGATCCAACAATTCAGCACGTTCAGATCCCACAGCTCTTTCAAAGACTGTTGGCAAATTCAACCAGTAATTTTCCAATTCTGGATCCTCTTGTGATGGTTGTGGTGTTGGTTCCATTCTTACTTTGATGGCCTCTTTGTCATATTGTCTTTTAGCGACTTTGTCCTCATTGAAGAGGGAAAGAGCGGTGTGGTATGGCTTTTGGTTATATCTGAATTGTGTAAGAGACTTGCTGAATACTCTTCTCAACATTTTTAGTGCTTTTTTTGTTGCAGCTTGTGTTCTTCATTTTTGCCAAAACGGGGTTTGTTGACTGTTACAACAGCATTTCAGCGCTTCTTTCATCATACTCGAGAAAAGATGAAAAAAATTAAGTAGAAAGAAGAGTCCTCTTAGTTTCAAGAGATATCGAACAAGATTAAGAAACATTGCCGCTTATTGGAGTCTCGATATTGATACGATCATCGCCATTGTGCCTCTAACTCGGTTCCAAAAAAATGAATCAATTTCGAGTGACCTTTTCGGATGACGAAGAAGAAGTAAACAACCACAGCCAATCTCATCACTTCGTACACGAAGAGGACGATGATGAAGAATTATTCTTGGGAAGAGAGACAAATAAAAGAGGTTTTTATGCCGAGGATTTAGAGGAAGAAGTTCAAGCTGATCCGTTGTTCCAAGCAAAAAAACATGAATTGGAACAAAAACGAAAATACAGGAGATTGTCTACTGCATTTATTGCTTCGGTTATTGTTGTAGCTACGCTTTTGGTGATTTTAGGATTTTCTATTTATTTTAACGTGTCATTATATTTTGGAGAGAAACCACAATCGGAATGCCTTTTTGTTTTTAATGAAACCTTTCCGATCGACCCTAAAACCTTTAGAGAAACTCGTCACAATAATTTACTGAGATTTTTGGAAGTTTTTGAACCAACCCATTCAGAAGATGATTATGTCATTCATATACCTAATACTGAAAGATATAGATCGGAGATGTAGTAAGTAATTTCCACAGAGTTTTGCGTGCTCATTTAAAAATTAGTTTTCTCTCTGGAATTTCTCAATCCTCCAATCTTCTATCCAACTCTCATTTATTCTTGTCATTAACAAAGAATTCATCGATTTTATGTATGAATTATGGCAACACCAACTCATTTACATTAAGCGAAGGTTCATATGTAGATTTTATTATATTTGGATATCAATCATGTCTTCAGGGCATCAAAGGCCAAAATTTCACGAAAATATTAAGCGTATCTGCAGATTTCAGCGATTTCTTTCCAAAGATTGAGAATGTAACATGGTCCCAAAATAATGACATCATTATTACTATTTCAACATTAATAGATGAAATGACACAACAAGACAAGATGATGTACCATTACATTTCTCGCTTGTTGGAGAATCTATTTACTTCTACTACAACAACGCTTTCTCAAATGGCCATTCCTTTTAGTGAAGAGGCAAACAAGTTCAATGAAGAGTATTTCAAAAGATTAGATTCATGCGTATCAATCAATACAAGGATTGGATGGCCTCAATTTAAGGTATTGGAGTCATCGGTTCAAGTTAATGGGGTGGAAATGAAGACACTAAGTATGGAATCATCATACTCATATCTTAATAAGAAATACTCAACAGCTGACACCATTTCACTAAATTACAACAATACGTTATTTGACAAGCTAGTGAACATCATAGATAGTAATATCGAACAAATAGAAAAGTACAAGATCGACGAAGGAAGGAAAGCCATTGTTTTACAGAGTTTGATCGAAAGAAATACGATGCAAAACCTTCTGAAAATGGAGATAGTACAGAAAACAAATGCGTCGCAATCTCACTCTGACTTTATTTCTAAATTACAAGAAGAAAACTTACCTCGACTATTTATTTCTGAAATTATGATACAAAACGTAGAAGGATTACCTGTAAATAAGATAAGCCTCAATAATGGCCTGATATTCGACTTATCTCTCAGATTTCCTTTTGGTGAAGAACTCAAAAAAGTTAATACAGACTACAGTAATTTGCTCACCATACACACAGAACAGGTACTGAAAAGTGTTGGCTCTAAACTTTTGAAGAAAGTTATGTTCATTGTGGGTAACGATGGAATTTATTCCATTAAGAAATTGTAAATAATAATTTACATTAAATTGAAATGTTTATTTGGATGCACTTTTTGGGTTGCTGGCACTTCTCGTTTTTTTCTTTTTCTTTCTGTTGGCAAAATCTTCTCTGGCTTTATAACATTTGTAGGCTAATTTGATAATATCAGCAGACATTTGGATTTTTCTTTCGGCGTCTTCCTTTTCCTTTGCGTTGGTAGACCTATCGAATTCTTCTTGAATCTGTTTGTCTTGTGTTTCAAGTGCATATCTTTCCTCTAACTTTTTAAGCTTGTCAATCTGTTCCTCTCGCATTGCCTCCCAGTGAATTATTTTTGATCTTAATTCTTCAGACTCTTTCTCATACTTCTCTCTCCAATATTCTCCTTTTCTCTTGAGCTCATCCGTCTTTTTTTCAAGAAAGTTTTTAATTTGAGAAAACACGTTCTTCTCAACTTCGAGCTCAATATTCTTTTTCAGAGATGTTTCTTCTAGCTTTAATAGAGCACTACTTTCTCTTCGTCTTCTCGACTCGAACGCAGCTTCTTCTGTGGCATGTGTCTTGGAGTCCTCATCCGCAGTTAACTTTTTCAGCTTTCGTAGTTTGTTGAGAAGAGTGTTAACCTTTGTGCTTCTGTCGTCCACTTCACTCTTCTTGAGCTCTTTTTCTTTAATTACCTCATTCTTCAATTTGTTGACTTGTTCAAGAGTTTTGCCCTCAATTTCGGTAATGTGTTGTAAATATTGTTTCTTTTCTTTTTCTTCAGCAACTTTCTTCATAAATGACTCGTACGGCACATCAGGTCTAATACTTTGAGGTGTTGATGAATGCTCACCATCTTCCTCATTTTCCTCAGCTGCAGCTACAGCAGAGTAATTGAGCCCTTTGTATTTTGGAGTTGTAGATTTTGCTACTGGAGGAATCAATCCTGCTTGAATCTCCCGAAGCAAAGTCACGAATATGGTTTGGATTTCATGGCGTTCTGATTGAATTTTTTTCCAATTTTCTAACTCGTTAGGTGTTTCTTTAAGATTTCGACACAATTTTCGAGTATTTTCTTTCAGTTTAAACTGAATCAATTCCAATTCTTCTTTGATTTGATTAATTTCTTCAATAGATCGTGACATTGTATTATCTTGCTTGTGAGCTCTTAGAAAATATGACAGCTCTTCATATCGCTTTCCAAGAACTTTTTGGTCTTCTAAAATGTTGGCCACTGCGTTTGTTTCTTGATCAAGAGCATCTTCCTCACCCTCTTCCTTGTCATCTTGATCATCGTTTCCCATGAACTCCTTAATATCTCCAGAAAGCAAATCCAATAATTGGAGCTTCTCGAGAGTATCCTCAATGATAGCACTTGCTCTCAATGCAAAAATCGGAGGAATGGTATAATCAGTTGCGTTTTTCGACTTCCAATGCCTATTATTTGTTCTGTTTTGTTGTCGTGATACATGTTTTGCCGGTGAGGTTGGAGTTGAGAGCATTTATGTGTTGTATTTTAATGATTTGATTCAATCGGAAATTGTTGATGATCTTTGTGTATCTCAGAGTACGAACTTGTTGAATTTTTTGAATTTTGTAAATCAAGTATTGGCGGGTGAGTCGAGTCCGTGCAGAGGGAACGTCAAAAATTTTCGACAATACAAGCGCCACATCAAATTATGTCTCAAAGGTTGTAAGTTTTAATAAGCACACATCAAATTGTGTCTCAATAATAATGCAACAAGTTAGTTGTTGAAAATTACTTTCTTTTTCATGGCAGCAAACTCCTCTTCGTCAATGAGCCCTCGTTGCAAGAGAGAGGCAAGTCTTTCAATTTCGTCGATAGCAGCACTTGATTTCAGTGGTACAGTGTTGGCAGTTGAAATTCTATTCTTTTCTAAATCACCCATATCTCGATCAGTGACTTGATTAATATCCTTATATCCTTTTTGTTGTACAAAATTGTGCATTTTCGATGTAGCTTGTTGAATTTGTTCATCTGCATCATTATCTTGATAGGACGATGTTGAAGAAGCTTGATATCCAACTTTTCCTGCAGTTGGCCTTGATGGTGTGGTTGGAGGCTTACTTGAAGGAATGGTTGGAGGAGTTGGTTTTGATGAAGTGCTCGTGTAAGAATTGTCCACATTGCTCGATGGTCTCGAAGGTACACTTGGAGGGTTTGGCTTTGAATAACCTCCATACGAGTTGCTGCTTGTGCTTTCATTGAGATTATTGGAGCTTCCGAATCGAGAGCTTGGCTTTGGAGGAGCATTTGGACTATTACCACCCATGTTTGGAACACCTAATGAAGGGAGTGATGAAGGTGGAGGAACCATAGGCTTGCTATTGAGAGCCTTATTCGATGATGGCAACACTGGTCTTGCATTATTGGAATAAGATGGTGATGAATTAGCGCTTGATGATGTTGGTGATTGATCTGAGCTTGGTGGTGAAATCGATGAAGGCTTTGATCCAGGTACTGGAGGAGGTACACCACGAGAAGGTATTTGTGGAGGTTGTTGTTGTTGTGGAGAGCTTGTTGTATTTCTAGTGCCAGGAACTGGAGGAGGCACACCACGAGTCGATGATGGAACCGGAGGAGGTACACCACGAGAGGGAATCTGTGGAGGAGGTTGTGAATGGCTTGATGATCGATCATCATCGTCATTATTATTACTATCATCATCATCATCAAAGGAAGGAGGTCTTCGGGTCGGAATTGATTTCATACCTCCTGGAACTATGGGAGGTTTTCCAAATCCACCACCACCACCACTACTGCTGTTGTTACTACCTCCTGGAACCATTGGAGGTTTACCAAAGGAAGGCTTTGAAGAGGGCATACTTGGTGGAGGGGAGTTGCTACCACCACCACTTGATCCTTTGCTCATTTGCTTTCTTCTAATTTCATCCATCATTGGATTACCGGTTGGAACAAAACCACCCATTCCACCACCAGAAGAGCCTCCTCCTGAACCACTACTACCACTACCACCACTATAACCACCACCACCTCCTGAACTACTGCTACCACCACCACCTTTTGGTGTTTCAATCAAGGCTCCATCACGAATATTCTTTTGACTTTCTGGGACCTTTTTCAATTTTTTACCCTTTTCAATATCGTTGAGAAGATTGGCACGTCCTGCACTCGAGGGAGGTTTCACAGCCACCATGTTGGTTGGTGGAGGAGGTGGTGACGACACACCTACAGGGGGAGGAGGGACTGGCATGACGATCGTGTTTGATCTGGTTTAAAGTTGCGATTATTTTTTTAATGATTGGTAAAATGACAGTTGCCTGTCCGTCACCCATCTCGTTTGTGTGAATGGGAATTTTTCGGAGTTAGGGTATCAAATTGTGGATGAGATTATTGAAGCTGATTATTTGATTACAAATGTCTGACAGCGTTTGCATCATGATGACCATCACCGCCAGATGGGAGAGCCTTGGAGAGGATACATCTATTCACAACAGTCACATTGGTATGAGATGGTGTGATCATCGTTAGTATGAGAAACGTATTCAAGAAGATCAATGTCCTACCTCAATCTTTGTGCAAATTAATGCAGCTGATTTCTTTTTGTATGAGAAGCAGTAATCACAAAGTTATTGCAAATCTTGACACGAACTGATTTCAATCTTTTGGAATGATATAAACTTCATAAGGGCCATGTGATGACAATATTGTAGAGGTTGCAGAATTTGGTAAAAACAAAAGCACTTGTGCAAATAATTGATAAGTTCCAGGTTCAAGAGATGTAGTCTGAATGTTGAGTGGCTGTTGTTGTGTGAAAATCATGTTCTGTTCATTTTGGGTAAACTCTTCAAATTGAAATGTCTTCTTTGTTTGTAAAAGAGTTCTTGATTTCTCAACCTGTGAAAGTGAAGTGACAAGTTGAAGGGAAATAGATCTCAATGCAAGATTTGATTGAGGCCCATGTGCTGAGTGATCTTGATGTTGTCTTGTAACGGAGAAATTATATTCAATTGTTTCTCCTTGTTTGATGAAATTTGAGCTTAGTGAAAAGTGTGTTTGTAAACCTGTAATAGCACTTTGAATAATATCATCTTTTGCAGGAGTTGGAAGAGTACCTTGCCATTGTTTAGGTGCAAGTATTCTTAGAGATGGATCTTCGAATGCCATTGGATTAAATGGATTATGAGTGTCTTTGGTAGATTGTCTCAATTTTGTAAGGGCATCATCTGAAGTGATTGTGTTAGTATTGAATCGAATGAAACCAACTTGTCTTAATCCTTTTCTTCTCAATTCATTTCTTAACTCTGGAAGAAGTGTGGAATATAATTGTGTGACGTTGGTCGCATTTGAAATTCCAGAAATTGTTGAAGCTTTCACTCTTCGAGTCGTTGGTATATTCTCTGTTTCATCCGTCTTTACGAGATAGGTATCTAATAAGCCTGTTTGGTTTTTGTTATTTGAAGGGGGAGCTTTTTGAGCAGGTTCATTAATTTTCTTATTTTCTTTTCCTGTAATTTCTGTCATTCTTTTTTTGAACGATTCTTTTTTTTGTACATCTTGTTCCAATTCTCTATTTCTTCTCCATTCTAAGTCCATCAAGTCATCGTGGTCTTTTTGAAATCTATTGTTGTGATTAGGTCTTTTCGAATAAATTGATCTATCGGACAACACATTGTATTTTTCAACTTGAAGAGTTTCAGGATTAATTTTATCAAACATTTCTCTTTCACTTCCAACTATTCTTCGAATGCCTTCATTGGAAGAAATTGATTGATCTGTAGTGTTAGAGTTTAACAACCCACTCATCACAGCAGTTGAGGAAACAATTTTAGGAAATACCTAAAATATTAAAATAATTATTATTACAAGCATTCATATTGAATATTAGATGAATTTTGATTCCGTTAATAATGATCAAACATGTTCAACAACACGTACAATATTCATAAATTGTGCAAGGAGAGAGCTGCGTCCCTCACCACCATTTTGTTGTGTTTCCGAATGTAGTTGTTCGTCCAACAATGGATGGTGGTTGCAATGATCACTACTCATCAAGTGCGGAAATTTTTTTAACGAGAGAGCCTCTTCGAGAACTCTTGAATGCCACTAGAGAAGGGTCCTTATTATTTTTGCTTGAAGATTATTCGATGATGAGGTGTTTCATCTTCAACGGGTTGCTTTCTTTTTCGATCATGCACCGCTCGAAGGGTCCATTACGATAAATATACCAGTTGAAGAGAGTGTTAAAAAAATGTCCAAATCGATTGCCAAGACATGTTATGATGTGATTATTACAGGTATGTCTTTGAGAGTTTTGTTGTGCTTCATTGATGAAACTGATCGAATGGAATCATCATCAATATTTTCCAAAAAAAATCATTCCGTAATGAATTTTAAAAATTTCAACCTTTCATCACCAAATGATAACCCCATGATAAAATGACATTTCTTTCACACACATGTTCTCGATGATGATACGACTTGAATGGTTCTGAATTCCATCAAATTCATCACTATATTATTGAAATAGGTGGAGGTCACAATGGTCTCGTCTGTGCAGCGTATATTAAAAAAACAATGCCCTCTCTTTCTGTTTGCGTTTTAGAAAGAAGACATGTGACAGGTGGTTGTGCAGTGTCAGAACAAGTCCATGATGGATATAAATTCTCACGTGCTTCGTATTTGTGTAGCTTGTTTAGAGGACATATTATGGATGAATTAGATTTGAGAAGAAGAATTAAATTAATTCCTAGAAATCCCTCTTCCTTTACTCCAACTTTGAATGAAAATGAATTTCTATTTTTGGGAAGTGATGGAGAAATGAATAAGAGAGAAATTTCTAAATTTTCCAAAAAGGATGCTCAAAGATTTGATGCTTATGAACAGCAATTACAAAAAGTAGCACAAAGTGTTGAATACTTGTTAGATTGTGGTCCACTTGATTTGGGTTATGATGAAAATGCAAGTGTGAAAGATTTATTATTTTCGGATTCATTTGGCATTTTGAGAAATAAGGAAAATAGAGAAAAAGTAAAAAGATTATTGGATGCTGCACGTGAACTTGGATTAGGAAATACTAGTTCTGCACTTGATATTTTCTTGAGGTACGTAAATTACAAGATGTGAAAGATGTAAAATTCTTGACATGAAACAGTCCTGCAAAGAAGGTATTGGATCATTGGTTTGAAAGTGATCTCTTGAAAGCAACACTCTCTACCGATTCTATTATTGGTGAATATTGCTCTCCAACCACTCCTGGATCTTCCTACGTGTTGTTGCATCATGTCATGGGGTATGTTCATTCATGTGTGTTTTTGATATTGTCAATATTGTCAACAATTATTGATCCATAGTGATATTGGGTATGGAAAAGGTATCTGGGCCTATGTTCAAGGTGGTATGGGTGCTGTGACACAAGCTCTGACTGAAATTAATAAGGAACTTGGAGTGGATGTGTATACCAATGCACAAGTCAAACAATTTACTGTGAATTCAAATACTAATCGTTGTACTGGTGTTGTTCTTGAAGATGGAACAGAAATTACTGCCACTAAAGCTGTTGCTAGCAATTGTGATCCTCACACTACCTTTAGAAAGGTAAGTTACACAATGTCATTGGGAGATCATCATGTTGACACCTTAATACTCGTCATTTGTTCTAAATTTCACTTATTTTCACAACATTTTTCAAATATTCACAAATATGGATTATATTTTCTTTCATGTGATCCTTGTTTTCAATATCATTTATTGACAATTCTCTTGCACATGATCCTTTTTTTTAAACACCTAATGAATATAGTTAATGAATCAACAAGATTTAAATTCTACCTATGGAGAAGAATTTGGAAGAAAGGTCGATAACATTGATTATTCAAATGCTACTTTCAAAATTAATCTAGCTGTGAGTTCTCTTCCAAGATTTAAATGTTTCTCAACTCCAAAAGAGTCAAGAAAGAGTAATGGAAGTGGAAAGGAACACTTTGGAACTATTCACTTTGAGACATCAATTGATGAAATTGATCAATCTTATTTGCAAGCTAAATCATCACAACTCTATTCTGATAATCCAGTAATTGAAATGACCATTCCAAGCTCATTGGATGAAACTCTTGTTAAGAATAAGGATCATCACGTCATTCAATTGTTCACACAATATGCTCCATATGATTTGAAAGAAGGTCACGTTTGGAATGAACAATTAAAGAGAGATTATGCAAATAAGGTTTATGATAAAATTGAATCATATGCACCTGGATTTAAGAATTCCATCATTGGAGAAGATTTATTGAGTCCATTGGATTTGGAACAAACCTTTGGAATGAAGAAGGGAAATATTTTCCATGGATCTATTCGATTGGATCAATTATGGATGAATCGACCATTTAGAGGTTTCTCTAATTATCGTTATTTCGATAAGAAACATGGAGTAGGATTGAGTAATTTATACTTGTGTGGAGCTGGTGTTCATCCAGGTGGTGGAGTGATGGGAGCATGTGGTTATAATGCTGCTCATGCATTGTTGAGACATTTGGGATATCAATAAGAGAGTGTTGTGTCTCATGATATTGCACAACCTTATTGAACTGTTGTGTGACACGTGTGTGTTCATGAAATGATGAAAATAATAATTTCGACCATAACGTGTAGGTGCAATAGTAATGTCATCACATTCATAAATATATATTTTACTAGTACGATAGGAACTTCATAATAATTTTTACTAGTACGATAGGAACAACACACAATACTGAATCGGTATGGGTTGACGTGTTAAAGATTTTTGATAATGGCATTCACAAGTGTTTCAGTATTTCCTTTTCCTCCTAAATCTGGTGTTATCACACTCTGATCATTCATGACAACATCCACTGCTTTTTCCATTTGATCTGCAATTGGATTCAAGAATGAACAGTGTACAGGATCATGTTCTTGTAAAAATCTTAATAACATGGCACAAGCTCGAATGGTTGCAATTGGATTGGCAATTCCCTTTCCATAAATATCAGGAGCACTACCATGAACTGGCTCAACCAATGCAAAGCTGTCAAGCATGATACAACAACGAAATTCTCGATTTTAAAAAACAAATGAAATTAAAAAACACATACCTGTCACCCATGTTGGCAGATCCAGTAACGCCCAAACCTCCAACAAATGCTGATGCAGCATCACTCAAAATATCACCATACAAGTTAGGAGCAACTAGAATAGATATTAATTCATTGGACAGAATGTAACCATTGTGTGGAGTGATTATGTGTTCAGAAAATTCACAATTTAGAAAATCAAGTGCAATCCATTCATGAATGTGTTCATTGATGGTAATGAAAATTCCAAACATCGTATATTTACATACCCACCACATCATATTGAGTTGGATCCAAAATCATCTTGTAAACCATTGAATCCACTAATTGTTCTTCAACTTTCACTTGTGGATACTTTTTAGCAACTTGTAAACAACTCTCTCTAAATAAACCATCACTCACACTCAACACATTTGATTTGTGAACAATGGTTACTTTTGGAGAATTCTTCTTATTTCTTTGAATGGCCAATTTGAAAGCCATTTCTGCAATTCTCTTACTAGCTCTCTCTGTAATTAATCGTTCAGCAATTGCAATTTTTTCTCCGCTTTGAGGATCAACAGATAATTTCTCTTTCTTAATGTAGAGACATTCAGTATTTTCTCTCACAATTAACATGTCAATTCCTTTTTTAACATCTTGACATGGTCGAATATTGGCATAGAGATCTACAAGCTTTCTCATTGCAACAATTGGAGAGCTGTATCCTTCCACTCTGTTATTGAACAAGAATATTTCAAGAATATTTCAAAACGAGTATTGATTTCATTTCAAAACGAGTATTGTGTTAAAATAATTCATGAAAATTTCACACTTACTTGTGACTTGGAGATTGAACAGATCCAAAGATGGCACCATCACATTTTGTTTTTAATGCTTCAACTGTTTCAGAAGGTAAACTCTTTCCACTCTTTTCAAAAGTTTCCCATCCAGCTTTTGAAAAAAAGAATTGTGAAACATTTTCAGTATGTGAACATACAAACCTTCTAAGGGAATATATTTCAAGGAGAAATCTTGTTGTTTTGCTGCAACACTCTTAGCAATGGCAGCATTCATTACTTGAATTGCTGCAGGTACGACTTCTTTTCCGATTCCTAAAATGGAATTGATTTTGAAATATTTCATCATGATTTTACATGGATTAAATATGGTCATTGAGAATTTATCAATCCAGCAGGATCACAAAATGACCAGCACAATATTTCATTTGAACTTACCATCAGCTGGAATGACACCGATCACTTTTTGAATGTATCTCATTTGATGTTGTTGTTTTCCAATCAATGAAAATAAAGAATTGGCAACACTCGAGGAAGAAGCAATCGATTTAAACATGTTGATGTGACAATTTGAAAGGGTGTGTTGTTGATGAGTTGGACGTAATGTTTTTGAAAAGAGTTTTTTTTCGCGCTTTTATTTTTTAGTTGGGAAATTCTCCAAGTTTCCAACTGGCAGTGTTTCCTAAATTGTAACAATTGGCATTGAGAAATTCAACTCATGCGCACACGTAGTGACATCATAACAGAACACAACCAGTCAGTCATAGGAGAAATCTTGCACGTTTGGTTGTATCAATTGTTGTAATAAATCTTCAGGTTGATTCAAATTGGCATTCACATAAAAACTCAAATATTGATTATTGGTTCTTTTAGCAATGAAAACAAATGCGTTCTGCAAGTCGACATCTCGCTTCAATTCACGAACGGCATGTATAAACAAATTCATGGATTGATTTAAGTGTTGTAATATAAATTCCTTATTCTTTTTGAATGAAATGTCGAGCAACATGGAATGGTAAGGTATCATGGACTTGACAATTTGTAGGTTGCATTTGAGATTCTTGTTGAACACTGTATAATAAAATGGATTCTTTGAAATCAATTCTAGAGCTCTCTCAACAGTGTTACACTCTTTCGCATATTTTACATTCAATTCAGAAATACCATAAATCCTAACAAACTCTCCAATAGGTGCAATCGCTTTTCTGAGATCTGAAAACCACGTTTTAAGTAGTCCCAGTTGTTCGAATTGATTCATTCCTTTCGTTAAATATAGTACCTGTGTCATTATATCCATAATTAAAAGCTTTTCAGTAGACAATCTACCAATGCAAATACAAGCATCCTTATTTGCCAAACCAAAATGGTCTCTAGTAATGTTTGATAAATAATCCCATTCTTCAATTGGATAAATTATATTACTTGGATGAACAAGCTTTAAATTCCAATTTGGTCTTCCGTTGGTTTGTGATAAGAATGTCTTCCAATGCCATGAAAGTTTAAAATTAAAACACAATTCAAGTTTTTCAATCTCTTCTTGTGAAGGAGCCTCTTCTTTGAGTGGAACAAGACAACATGAATTCAATTGATTCCACAACTCTAATAGTTCAATTTTAGATAGTTCAATATAGGCAGCTTCATATTGAGAACATATTAATCGACAATTCAAACATCGTGATCTCTCATCTAGAAATTGCATGATTTTGAAAATAATTTCGGGAAGTAAAAGATGAGAGTGATCTGTTGTTGTTGTTTCTATTGTTCGTAGTAACGGAGATGAGTCTTTTTTCATTGAATGATCAAGAACTAAAGATGGAGTTTCTTTAAATTTCTTTGATGATAATTGTTCGGATTTCACTCGTAACGATGCTTCATTTCTTTCATCAACAAGTTTTTGATCGTCATTCTCAATAAGACTTCGTTTCATTTTTATTCGTTGTTGCAACTTTAAAAGCAATGCGAATGTTCAGTCACACACACTCATTCATTACACTGCACACAGCTTCAATGAAATTGAAAACTATAGTGCAAGTTTGTGTTTCGGAACGAAAGATCAAAGGGTGTGTGCCAAGAATCAAACGAGTTGTGCATGAATCACGGATGATCAAAGAGATTCAAGAATCGCATTGTCTCAATTTCACTGTTTAGATGGAACACGGCACTGTTGCAAAATTGTGATTGGATTCTCCAAATGCCCATCATTATATGGGCATCCAATGACTTGTAAAACATTAAAAGTCCTCATTCAGAAAATAATAGAATTTAAATGATTCAACTGTAGATGAGGATGAGATTGGAGAAATTCTCCGTTCGAGCACATACGCGAGTGTAGTATACTCTTTGCAGTCGGGTAAAAGAGATAAAGTGTATGGATTCAAAATTTTCATTGAGCCCAATGTTGGTTTGATCTCTTTTCCGAGACCATATGGAAAGAGAACAACATCTCTCCAACAACCTTCATTTGTTCATTCCATTTCTTGGTGATTGGCAGTGACAACTAGTTCCTCTCCATCATCTTGTGTTCCCATCAAAGCTGACAACCATATCATGTCCAAAATATTAGTAGTTTTATACATTATTTCCATGCTGCCCAATGTTCCATAGAGATGCAAAATGAAACAAACAACTCATGTCCAACGGGAGAATATTTCCCAATCGAATATCCAACACGACTTGTCATGGAAACCCTCTCACAAATTCAACGACGTTGGGCCACATCATTTATGGTCAACATCCCTACATCATGCACAAATTACCATTTACCTTGCCAAACACAACTTGCGCCGAGATTCTCCCAACTAAAAATTTCCTTCTTACCATTTCCAATCTGTCAAATTAAATACCATCCGTGTCAAGTCAACCAAGTTTACAAGCGAATTGATCATTATCAACAGATCGCAGTGTCACGCTGCGTGTTGTCTGTGTGCCCGACGCAGCTAAGCGTCGTTTGATCGTCTTGCAGATTCACTCAAATTCTCAAAGGCGCCACCAGCAGAGGGTGCGACAAAAAGTTGAAGATAAAAAAAATCAAACAATCAAAACGTTTAAAATTTACAGCTGATCAACAATCCGAACAGATCATCATCTTTGCATCACCCATTCATCCATTCATTCATTCATACTCATCCCCGAATCTATTGAAGCTTCCCAATAACAACAATCAGAAATGATGATGAATAACTCTTTATTACAGCCCTCGTTGCAAACATCTTGTTCTCCTCCTCCACCTCCACCTATGAAGATGTTGATGAATGATCCATTCGCTTCCTATACTGGCTCGTACACATTCCCATCCATGGTTGCTAATATGCAATGTAATGCTAGTCATTCTCCTACTTGCGCGCAACAGACTTCCAATCGTACTCATGCTGCAACTCTAGGCAATGTCAAGCAATGTGCAAACTACAAGTGTGGAACAACAAAGACTCCTCTTTGGAGAAAGGTATGTACTATTCGCTCGAGTGTATTGAGTGTCATCTCTTATTCAAACTTGGTAAAACGATCACACTATACCATCAACACACAAAATCCATGATTTTCATCATCCATTCAACTTTTTTATGGATCCACACACGCACGCACTGCCTACCTTCTTGTGCACAACAACCAAAACAACAAATTATAACATACATGATGTCAAATCTTTAAATCAGGGATGGACTGTTGAAGAACCTTCCTCTAAGAATGGCTACAAACCAAAGACTGTCTTTTTGTGTAACAAGTGTGGTCTTCACTACCGAAAAGGTCACTATTGCAAAGAGTGTTTAGAAATCTTCAAAGAAAGTGATATGAGAAATGAAAAACAATTTTGGCTCATTTGTTCTCATTGCAATCAATGGATTCACAAGAAGTGTATGAAAGAGACTTGTCAAGATGAAAGTAATTATGTGTGTTGTGAGTGTAAAGAGAACCCAAGTCGTACTCTCACAACGAAACGTAAGAAGAAATCCACAGTGAGCAAACAAGTCGCTTCTGCCAGTGAAGAAGAAGAAGAAGTAGAGGAAATTGCAATTCCAAAGAGAAGAGTTCAACACAAACGTTCCTATGAATCCTCTCAAGAAGAGACTGAATTCAAACCATCTCAGCCAGCAACTCCTCTGAGAAGAGAAGGATCCGTATCTCCAACTTCTCCAAACTCAATGCCATTCAAGAAGAGAATTAAGGGATCCTTGTCACCATCAACTTCACCAGAACCCATGATGCAACCATTGAAGATTTCTAGAATTTATTCAAAGATTGCATCTGAGATTGATGGATATACCACTGAGACATCATCTCCTACAACATCTGAGAATGAAGAAGACTATTCTCTTTCCTTCTCTCCAATCAGAATGCCAAGTGATGGCCCAAGAGTGTTCTTGATCAACCAACCAATGACGAACTCCTCCTCAGCCATTGACATGTTGGCATCGATTTGTGAACAAATGCAATAAGAGGTTCTTTCTCCTAATACCATCAAATGAATCTGTGAAGATTTTTAAAGGAGGTGGCAATTTTTCAAGCAGTCACTTTCTCTCTTTCACAGAACCCCTGCGATATTCACCACAATTTTGTGCTCTCCAACAACATTTGACTCCTTTTTGCCATTCGGAGTCTCTAGTGCAACCAAACACTCTAACAGACACCTAACTTTAAGTGAGCACTTTTCAAACTTGCGGATTTGAGATAACCTAACCATTACCAATTTTGCAACACTCTTTGTACAGACAAAATAAATTCAATGACAAATTTAAGTTCAATTCGTGGGTGAGTGCCAGCTCTTCTTCAAGGTGACCTGTCTTTTGCGATCATTAAGGTCCCAATAAGGAATGAACAAGACACCTGCTAGACGTTCAAAAACACACAACAAATTCATGTAATATTTAATTTTTTAGTTTATTGTGAGTTTGAAGAGAGAAAAGACAGATCATTTACAATCTACGACCACGTCTACCACCCTTTCTTCTTGTGGAATCGTGTGGAATTGGAGTAACATCTTCGATTCTTCCAATCTTGACACCTGCACGAGCCAAAGCTCTCAAAGCAGATTGAGCACCAGGACCTGGAGTCTTTGTGAGGACACCTCCTGTAGCTCTGAGTTTAATGTGGAGAGCATTGATACCCAAATCCTTGCATCTGACAACAACATCTTGAGCAGCAAGCATAGCAGCATATGGAGAAGCTTCATCTCTGTCAGCCTTGACCTTCATACCACCAGTAACTTTGACGATGGTTTCTTGGCCAGACAAGTCAGTAACGTGAACAAAAGTGTTGTTGAAAGAAGCATAGAGGTGAGCAACACCGAAAACAAGTTCGTTTTCACCCTTTCTTGGACCGTAGTATGCGGTTTCAATTTTTGCTTTTCTTTCCTTCTTTGGTGGCATGGCTAATTAACTGAAATGATGCAGAATTTTGATGATGAAACAGAGAGGAACGAAATCGATTACGTACTTTTGGCGTATTTTTTTTCAACAAATTTTTTAAAAAAGAGGGTCAACCAAAGAAAAAAGTTTACAATGGCTAAAAAATTCGAGCTCGGCTTTTGACAAGAAGTTCTTTCGTCCATTGCAACATGGTTGTTCAGCCATTCTTTCCGTTCTTGGGAGAAACAAACATCATTTCGTCCATGAAAATTTCTGGCAATTGCAGGTTTGAAGGTGTTGATCCATCGTTGAAAGTTTGAGCAAATATTGAGGACAGGCCGCTTGGAGTTGGAGAACAAAATGTTAATTGATTATCAGAAATACTTGTCGTGAAGCGAGGTGTAAATCCAGTAGGAAGAGTGTGCTCAGTTAACACTGAAACAGCACCTTCTATTCCAGTTGGTGTTGAAGTAGTGTGACAAATAACGCTAGAAGATCTATCCGAGCTGGTATCGCCACTTTTTTCCACTAAATTAATTCTTAAATTTTTGAATTTGTCTTTTCTATTGCATTGGTGAGAATTGTCATCTTCGTCTGCAGAGTTTTCTACATTTAAAGTTTCTTCTGATTCCAATTTAATATCGTTTTCGTTTCGTTTGAATTTCTTGCATGTGTCGTCTATGGGTTCCAGAGTGTCACGAAAAGATCTTTTGAGAGGGTTGCTGTCGGCAAGAGGTGTTGCAAGGAAAAGGTCATTGAACTCGGAGGATTTACATGAGAGTTGGGGATGATCTCGGTAGCATTCGCTTCTGCTTTGAGCTAAAACGTTTGCTTCGGTTAAAAATTGGTCCTGATGAATAACATGTTGTGATTGGACGGATTCATCTATTTTGACTTCGCTTGGGTCCTTTTTTGTTTTTGTTTTTTTCTCAAAACGCTTTGACAAAGTTGAATTCCAATGATTTTTGATTGCATTTGCAGTTCGTCCTTCTAAAGCTTTGCTAATTTTTGCCCATTGATTGCCATGTTTTTCGTGAAGCTCAATAATTATTCTATCCTCCTCTTCCGTCCATGCTTTTTTGTTAATTCTTGGATCCAAATGGTTCAAGTACCGTTCCCTACATTGCTTGCCCACTCTTCCTTCCAACTGGGAAGCAATAAAAGACCAACGCTTTGGTCCATGTTTTTTTACCAGTTGCAGTAATTTTTCGTCCTCTTGCTCACTCCATGAACCCTTAACGACTCCGGCATCACCTTTTGTGCTTTTTTTCTCGGTCGAGTCCATATCGTCTGATTCATATTCTGCGTGACCTTGTTGGCCGCCTTTAAACATGCTTGTGGATCCTGAGCACGACGCTTCTACACATGTGTTTTTCGTATTGGTGTTGACGGCGTAAGAGTTATTAAGCGTCGAATTGGATCCATTTAACATTGCTAAAAGTCTTTGATAGGTGAGAAACGAAATTTTAACAACCACATAAGGCTCATCCTTTTGTCCACACAGGTCTAAAATATGATCTCCAATAGCAGAAGAAAAACCTGAAAGATCCATTTGGTTAAATAGATGGGTAGTGTTACTTTGTTGTGGATGGGAGTGGCTCATTGAAGATTGTTGATGGATTGCATCACTGGAGCCTCGTGGGATGTTGGAAGTTATTTGAGGGTGGTGCTGGGGAATGATTGGGTGGCCTGTTGAAAGTCTTCGGTTATTATTATTATTTTGAACCATCTGTTGTTGGTGAAAGTTCACTGGTTGGGAAGATGATGAATGAAAATTGTGGTTGCCATTAACATCTTGGAGAGATGTCATTAGTGAGGATCCTAAGCTGTGGTTCTGTAACTGTGTTGTGTTTGTGCTTCCCGATTCCTGGAGCATGAAGGACAAGTTTGATTGATGATGCATCATCATTGGACAGAGGTGAGGAGCAAATAATTCAAATTGATGGGCTAGCAGAAGTCTTGTTCTTACTACTATACAGCTGGTGATGGAATGATAATATCCGAAGTAAATGTCTTGAATTAGAATGATGGTGCTCGCACGATGTCAGGAAAGCCTCTCACTGATGATTCTAAGGGTATGATGAAGTGGTTATTGTCGGTTTCTATTCGGTTGTAGACGTTGTGAGCGTTAATATCAATTTTTTCGTTGCTGTACGGTTGGAGATATGAGTTGTAAACGTATGTTACTACGATAGAAGGATGAAAAATTGTGAGGGAAATTTTGAAAGGTAGTGAAACCACCCAGTGATTCAAATTTGTCATGTTAATGAAACTCCTTGTGAACATTTCACCCTTATTGAAACCGTTTCTTGACATTATAAGAGTGGCCTCTTTTCCATCGCCTCAATTACTTTGAAATCACCTTATTTTCATGAATGGCAGTTAGCGCTGTTGTGATCCTGTTGTTTGGTGCTTTAGTGGCAAATCTTTCAAAATTCATCTCAAATTGTTTTTGATTGATACCCACAAAATGATGAAATTAGGTTTCGTTCATGCTCATACTAATAACAAGAACAACTACAACAACAAATGAAGACCGTCATGGACTTTGATCGAAGATTCTTACATGTCCAATCGAACGCTGAGTCCTCCTGTTCATACAATGCGCCTTTTCGTTACCTGAAAAAAATTCCCACAAAATTTTAACTCTGTTGTTTTGCCCCTACCAGAGGAATTAAATCCATCATCATGTACGAAAACGGAGAAGATTCATTCGATGGTTAGTATTCATTCATTTGTAATCAGTGCAACGATAAATGGAGGAGTCATAATTTTTTAAAATCATCATTTTCTTTTGCGATTTCAACAACATTACAACAGAGGATGATTTTATTTTCAACGAATACACTATTGACGATACATTGGACAGTCTTTCCCGTTTGGAAAAGTACTACAACTCTGATTTCTCTCTTCAGAGGTTCGTATGATTCAATATGAATATGATGATATATTGGTTCATCCAAACAACAACAATAACAACTATGCGATGACGGAATTTAAATTACAAAAATATTTAATATCATTCTGAACTTTTTAAACAACAATTATTCACACTATTTTACTTCCAAATCATCAACAGACTTGTACTTCTCAGAGATGTTCACGACACAGCAGTAGAGGCCGGATACAAGGAAAGCGTTAAACGTCTATTACCTCTCCTTCAAAACTTTGTTTCAGACACCGAGCCAGTGGTACGACAAGTTTTCGCTGAAAAGCTTTATCCTTTAGCCACATTCTTCTTGGAAAATGGAGGTGAAGAAGGATACAATGAACTTATTAATACTTTTATTCCATACACCTTTGAATTGATCATTGATAAGAATACTGAAGTTGGAAATAGTGCCACAGAGGCTTTGGTTAAAATTTCAAAGCTGATAAAACAAAATCACATCGAGCCACAATTATTATCAGTCATTGTGAATTTGGCTCATGATGAGAGAGTGGAGGAATACCGTATTGCTGCAGCAAAATTATTCAATGAATTGGCTCCTCAATTCGGACCTGATTTAGTTAAAGAGGTTGTGGTACAAGAGATTATTTCTCTTAGCGACGACCCATCACTCTTGGTAAGAAAGACTGTCTCACAATCATTGAATTTGATCTGTCAACAAATTGGTCCAGAGTTAACTGTTACAAAAATTCTTCCAGTTTATTTGGTTTTGAGTAAGGATGAGATTTGGGGAGTAAGAAAGGCATGTGCGGAATCCCTTCCAGAGATTTCTAAATGTGTTGATAGAGAGACGAGGCTAAATACGTTGGTAGAATTGTTTGATCGATTCGCAGATGATGTAAGCAGATGGGTGAAAATGGAAGCTTACAAACAATTAGGAGCTTTCATTGCAACATTCGAACCTGATACACCAGAGGTGCCATCATCCATTCCAGATTCTTTAATTCAATCATTTAGTGATATGGCATTCCAAAATGACCAAAATGAAACAGATATGGTCGAATATTGTGCATTTAACTTTCCTGCTGTTGCTCAAATTATTGGAAAGACAAAATGGGCTCAAGTAGAGAATGCTTATAATCACTTGGTTAAGGATGTACAATGGAAAGTTAGAAGATCTTTGGCCTGTTCTTTACATGAGATTGCAAACCTCGTGTCTCCTGAGGTAACAGAAACATGCTTGGCAAACGCTTTAGAACTCTTTTTAAAGGATTTGGATGAAGTGAAAATTGGTGTAATTTCTAACCTTTCTAGCCTTTTCAAGTTCTTTAGCGAAGAAACTAGGCAAAAATATTTGTCAATAATTTGCTCCATTCCTGAACAGACAGACAATTGGAGAATTAAGAGCGAAATTTCTAAACAATTAGGTTTCCTTGCCGAATTGGTTTCACCAGAGACCGTAAAGAATACCATCCTGAACGTAATTTTTGATTTATATACCGATGATTTTGCAATTGTACGAAAGAACTCTATTGTTTCTGTAAGTTTATGCTCACTATTGTTTTGCCCATATTTATTTTGTAAAATGATTAGTGTGGCAAAGTAATGAAGAGATTAAATGATGAAGAAAGTAAAGAAGGCCAAAAAGAATTTACTTCCTTCCTTCATGAGTTAGCTTCAGGAGAGTATCACAGACGATTGATGTAAGTATTTGCATGATCAATGATTTTTCTGAACATTATTCGTTAGTTTTGTTTTTGCTTGTGAGCATTTACTTGCTGAAATAGATCACAACTTCTTCATACAGGAATTTGGCCCAGACTTGGAAAAGATATCTAAAGACGTCATACCAAACGTTAGATTAAATTTGGCAAAACTATTTAGAAGATGCATTCAACCAAACGAATCACTAAGAGAAAATTCTGTCTTTGTCACTATCAGACAAACTTTGGAAAACGACAAGGATAAGGACGTGTTATATTTCTTGAAGTAAGTATTTGAAATGTTTTATTGTTCCAACGTGACAATCCAATTCTTTTCAGTAACGACTATATCGAACCACCTAGCGATGACGATTATTAGAATGTATATTTAATTATTATTTTATTAAAATTCTTCAAAGAATAGTCCAATTAAAATGTTGACATTTCATCAAATTTAGAAATCAACTTCGCCTACAATAGAACGTTTCACTTCTCTGCCTTCTAAAATATCTAGAACTTCCTTGCCAGAAAGTGTTTCATATTTAACAAGCTCTTTTGCTAGCTTCCTTAACTCAGATTCATTTTCTTTCAGCATTGCTCTCACTCGTTCATATGAAGAATTAACAATTTTTTGAATTTCAATGTCTATCAATCGTTTTGTTTCAGGAGAGAATTCAGGTCCCTTTTGATACATTGAACTTTCTTCTGTGAAGTCAATCAAGCCCAATTCGCTCATACCAAATCTTGTAACCATCGATCTTGCAACGTTGGTTGCGTGTTGTAAATCTGATGTACATCCAGAGGTGACATTGTCCTTTCCATAAATAATTTCTTCTGCAACCACGCCACCAAGAGCTTTTTCAATAATTTGAAGATATTGTTGCTTGGACATGTGGTGAACCTCACGTTCAGGTAAGGAAGCAGTAAATCCAAGTGCGCTTCCTCTTGGGATAATAGTAAGTTTGTGAAGAATATCCTTATTGAGTTGAGATGATTTCTTTTGGTTCAACAACACAACTAGAGCATGTCCGCATTCATGAATTGCTGTAATCTCCTTATCCTTTTCATTCATAACATTGATGCTAGAGGTTCTAGCAATACCCATAACAATTCTGTCGAAAGCGTAGTCAATGTCGTCACCACTAATTTGCTCCTTATTCTTGGTACAGGCTCTAATTGAAGCAACATTTACAAGATTTTCTAAATCAGCGCCTGTGAATCCAGTAGTTTTCTTGGCAATGGTTTCAACATTGACAGTTGGATTAAGAGGCACCTTCTTCAAATACAAGTCTAAAATTTCCTTTCTACCTTTTAAATCTGGAAGTGGAACTTCGATGTGTCGATCAAATCTTCCAGGTCTAATTAAGGCCTTATCCAAAGATTCCAACAAGTTGGTAGCACCAATAACAATGATTCCTTCACTTGATTTGAATCCATCCATTTCAGAGAGAATTTGGTTGAGTGTTTGTTTTGAATAGAATGGATCTTTTGCTGTTCTCTTACCACCGAGAGAGTCAATTTCGTCGATAAAGATGATACAAGGAGCTTGTTTTCTTGCAGCAGCAAATAATTCTCGAATACGTCTTGCGCCAACACCTACAAACATTTCATCAAATTCTGATCCAGAGCAAAAGAAGAAAGGAACGCCAGCTTCTCCTGCAATAGCTTTAGCTAATAGAGTCTATAAAGGTAGTGAATGAAAATTAAGAAACAATGTGAGACCGATGAACATTGTATATCCAAACTTACCTTACCAACTCCCGGTTTTCCTACCAAGAGAACTCCCTTTGGCAATTTTCCTCCTAATTTGTTGAATTTTTCTGGATTCTTTAAGAAGTCCACAATTTCTTCTAATTCACCTCTACATTCATCAATTCCTTTCACGTCATTGAATCTTGTCTCTACATTTGTGATTGGTTTGTAAGATGTCTGTCCAAACATTGATCCCAATCCACCACCTCCTTGTTTTTGCTTGGTTGGATCATTTGGTGTGTAGTAAGCCAAATAAAAAAATAGTCCAACAATTGCTAAACTGAAGAGCAATGATATAAAAGATCTAGTGACATTAACCCTGTTAAATCTTGTAAAGAATGAGTCATCCATTGTGACAACAAGTTTTTGAGGTAGCATTACTGGCTGTGGTTGATGTGGAAAATTAAAAGTATGAATATATGAATTATCTTGGGGAGGTGAAGTAAATGTGGGTGGTGATTGCTGTTGTTGCTGACTCTGAGAATAAGAGTAATAATTTGTTCGTGGAACATTCTCTTGATAAACTCCACCAATTCTTTCCAATGAGGTTCTGTATATTTGTCGAATTAAAGGATGATCCAACGAATATGATCCACTATCAACGAGTTGCACTACCATTTGATAATGCTCTAAATCAAATAATGCCTGTAAATATTCAGCTTTTCTATCCATGTTGTTGCTTGTTTGAGCTTCATATTCTAACCTTGCCAATTTAGCAGGACTGACTCTAGAGGCCTTACAAATTGTTGATGTATGAAATAATCGTTTTACAAAAAGGTTGTTGTAGAAAGCCTCTATTCCGAGAAACAGTGATAACAATAATTCCGAAATATGTAGGTTAATAACAGCATTAATTTCGAAAAGGTGCAATATTTGAATCGTGAATTCAAACAATTTAAATATACTATCATAGGTTGGAAATAATACTTACCTGGCACACTCGAAAATTTGGGTACTTCCAAATAACTTCCTCTACTCAAAGCACCACTCAATATTAAAGCAGCACTTTTCATGATTGGACTTGCAGATGTGATATTGCTACCACTTCCGCTCATCAAGGAAGATGCTGGGTTCGTTCGAAGGAATTTACGAGACGAATTTAACATTTTTTTAGAGTTTTTTTTAATCCAATTGCGATTGCGAGCACTCAATCAAAATTGCCAATCCGAGCAAAGCCTTGAGAACCAACAAAATGTGGCCACCGTTGGATGATAGCCTCCATTTTATGGATGACGGCATCCTCTCACTACATTACAAAATTGAAGGGTGTCATCAAAAACTGTACTTTGGTAATGCACCTCACCCAATCGGTTCCGTCTTTCTGGAACGCGGAAAGCCTTTCTTCAAAAGCTTTATTTTTGAAACACTTACAAAAAAAAATTCTCATCACTCATCTTGCGTTCTTCATTGTATCGCTTGTATTGTGCTGAAACAACACTCACCTTCCATCATCATTATACATAAAGATGTCCCAAAGTAATAACACCAAGAGAAAAGTAGCATACACTAAAAGACCATCCTCTCAAGAAGGTGGTGAATCATCATACAATGTAGGCATTTCGAAGCAAGAAATCGAAAAGAGAGTCAAACACATCAGCGAAATGTTCTCAGATTGGAAAAAAGCCGATATCGAAAGATGTCTCCAAGAGAATAACTATGATGTGAATCTTGTTGTACAAATGAAGGTCGAAGGAAAAGAAGATTGGACAACCGTAGAGAAGAAAGAAACTAGAACACAAAAGCCACAAAAAGGAAGAGGCGGACGTGGTGGTCGTGGAGGTTCTACTCGTGGTGCTTCTTCTCAAAATAATCAGCACGATGGCTCTTCTTCTGCAAGATCTAACAACTCACAACACCCATCAGGAGGTTCTACTTCTTTGAATGATAAAACAAACAAGAAAAAACCAACTAAGCAAGACAAAGTAACTTCTTCTGAAGTGCGTACATTCTCTACTCCTGAAAACCAAACAACAACAACAACCGAACAAACACAAGCACCAACACAACATAAGCTTTCATACAGTGAAGCTGCTGCTGCAAGTAAAAGAAAGGAAGAAGAAGACAAGAAGAGACAAGAAGAGGAACAAAAGAAACTTGAAGAGCAAGCTAAAGCCCAAAAAGAGGAATTGAAGAGTGAACGAATTCAACGAAAGAAGAATAAGAAGACAAAGGCACCAAAGGATGATGCTAGAGAAGAACCTTCTGCTCCAGTGGTACAAGAACAGCCACAACAACCACAACAAGTCGTTGAAGAATCAGTTGTAGAGGAGGAAGTACCAGAAGAAGAGTTAACCCATGAAGAAGCTGAACAACATCATGTCGAAGAGACTCACCATCATCAACCACAACAACCAACAGCAACCACAACAGCAACATCATCAGCAACCACAAGCTCATATTCAACCTTCCCAACCAATTCAACAACCTGTTCAAACACCTCAAAACTTCCAATCCAACTTTGAACAACGCCAACCTTCTCAACCAAAGCAAGAGGAACCAATTCAAATGCCATCCCATCTTTTCACAACTCAACCAGGAATTTCCCTTCAATTTGGTTCATTAGATTTGGGTTCAAACTCTCAACCAAAATCTCACCAACAATCTAATATGAACCAATCCAATCCTCAAGCTAATCAGCAAATGCAAAATGGTCAATATTGGACAGATCCTAAAACATTTATTCCATATTTCCCAAGTCAATATCCATATCATCCTCAATACTATCCATATATTTACCAATACTATCAACCAACTGCTGGTCAAGGAGTGAATGCAAACAAGAACTTTAACCAAGGATTCTACCAACAACAAGAAGGATATGGAATGTATAACCAACACCAAACCAGTACTGGAACTGAGGAGAATGAACAGACTCACCAAGATGCTTATCATTATCAAATGCAACAACCATACTTTGTGATGTATCCACAACATAATGTTGATGCTAAGCAAAAGTCAGAATCTCCTCAACACAATGAACAAAAGACAAACAATCCATACCCATATCTTCCTGGTTATCAATCTCAATACCCTCAATATTTCCCCAATCAGATGATGTATCCAACTCATTATCCATCTGCAGGAAACACAACCACTAATCCTAACAGCAATACCAGTCAAAGCCAAAAGAAGTGGTAAATTGTTCCATCTTGATGATTCCCCCTCTTCATACCTTAATTATCTCATTCCAAACCTAAACTAAAGCTCCCAATAATTTTGTACATTTTCCATCTTTAATCTTTTTGTTTAATTGCTTATTTTGGATGATTTTGCAATGAATGTAATTGAACATCATGATTGAAGAAAAATGCCTTTACGAATTGTTTTGCAGAGTGGTGTGAAAGGTAAGCATATGCTTGAATTTTCATACTTAACATGGTATCAGATGATCCAATGCCATTAGAAAAACAAGCATGCTATGCTTCTTTTCATCATCATATCGGTTAGTAAATTTGCCAAGTTTGACACTGTTGACACTATTGGAAAATTAATAACAGAGCGAATGAAGAAAAACGTGAAGGCTTTTTCTGATCGAAGAGTTTTTCATATAAATTCAACTGCTGTTGGAGGAGGTGTAGCAGAAATGTTATCCAGGGTCACAAGAACAATGAATCAAACTGGTTTCAACGTATGTTTCATCATGTTTTTACATCTTTCATCTGTGACGATTGTGTGAAGGCATCTTGGTTGACTCTAAACACAGAGGATGAACGCTTTTTCGTCCTAACAAAGAAAATACATAACTTTATTCATGGAACAGGACCAGATATTGATTTTTCTGACCAAGACAGAGAAGTATATGAAAGTGTTAGCAGAGAGAATGTTGAAAGTGACGTTTTTCGAAATGAAATTTCAAATGGAGACGTTATTGGTAAGTATTAAGCTCTGGAAACTATCGGCCACATACAATGCCATCCAATAGTATTGCATGATCCTCAACCCTTAGGAATGGTGGTTCCCATACGTGAAAAGTTTGGAAGTGATATTAAGATTATTTTTCGATGCCATATTGGACTCGATGAACACAATTTCCAAACGATTAGCGCATGGAAATTTTTGAAGCCTTACATTAATCAAGTGGATCATTGTATATTCACATCACCGGAATATGTTCCAAGTTTTGTAAAAAACGTCCATTGTACCATTATATATCCAAGGTAAGTGACAGATCCAATCACCTCCATTATGTAAGAGAAAGTGAACTTGTTTTCACAGTTTGTCTCCTTTCAATCCTAAAAATCAAGATCTTTCAACCCATGAAATTTTAAATATTCTTATTCAAAGTGGATTAACCGAAGGGGATGAAAGCATTGATTGGAAGATCCCTTATGAACACAAAGTAAAGTGTTTATTTAAAGATCCAATGTCAGTGGGAATACCCTTTAGCCCAATTGTCACACAAATAAGTCGATGGGATCGATTAAAAGGATGGATCCCTCTCATTAAGGGATGGGTTGAAATGAAAAGAAATATTGACAAGTATTCTTCTGATGCGAGTGAGGAAGGAAAAAACTTGTTAAGAAGTGTGAAACTCGTCCTAGCGGGTCCTAATCCAGAGGCCATTCAAGATGATCCCGAGGGTTTACAAGTTTTTGAAGAGTTGACTGTCTATTATGCAGATTTAGATCCTGAACTTCAAGAGAGTATTGCCATTCTGTCTCTTCCAATGAACAATGTCACACAAAACGCTCTCATTGTCAATGCTCTTCAAAGATGTTCACTTGTGATATTCCAAAATAGTTTAAGAGAGGGTTTTGGATTGACATGTACAGAGGCCATGTTTAAACGTATTCCAGGTAAGTATCGTTCTCTATGAACATGATACATGACTCTTTCACACAAGTCATTGGATCAAGACAAGCCGTAGGAATTCGATTACAAATTCGAGATCGAATTGATGGACGTCTTGTCAATGTACAAGACTCTTTAGAAATTGCACAAGTGCTGGCAGATGTTCTTTTAGATGAAAAGCAACGAATCATGTATGGAGTGAATGCAGAAAAAAGAGCCATTGATAACTTTTTAGTGTACAAACAAATTGAAAAATATTCAGAAGTGTTTCAGAAGGTACTTTATAACAATGGTGAGCAGAATTATAATGATAATGATGACTGAGTTGCGAATGCGAGTGATCCAAGTCATCTGCATGTTGTGTTACAACTCGAGAAAAAACAGATTCGATTCATAATAAGGTCATTTCGTGTGCTGTATGAATTTCAACAATTAAAGAGTGTGAACGCTCTGATTTGATGCTCAAGAATTAGATCTTTTAAGAATGGCCATTCACTCGTTGGATTTGGGCCCTTAGTTTCTCACACTCGAATCTGTTCATTGAATTTTTCCTTTTCTCTGTCATCTGTCATTAACTGATCATCTTCTCTCACAAAAATGACGCAACTGGTTGATCAACAACAACAACAACAACAATTAGCAACAGCTACCACTATCAACAACAACAACGGAGGGATTCGAATGACTACAGGAGACTCTTCTCCTCGATCGTTACAACAAGCACTTGTGTTATATGATTACGACGCAACATCATCCAACGAAATGACCATACGTGGTATGTATTTCAATGAGTTACTAATAATGTGTACATTTAATTTGTAATGATCATTTAAATTGATTTGTGGTGATCATTTCCATGTTGATGATGATATATTGTCGTGGATGTACTTGTTGTGATCACATCTAAAAATTATTTATGAATTGGATTCAACAATTTAATTTTCGTGATGAACACAATGATCCATTCGAAACGATTGTTGTTGTTTTGCATCACATTTTCATCTACTCTCTACAACATGGATGTGACATACATGAATCACACATTCATCATGGTGGAAATTATGATGATAACAACAATTATTACTTGGATCTATTTTCTCTTGTGTGTGGTGAACAACATGATGACACAAAATCACACACGATGATCATCATCATGTTTGACCATTCTCTTCTCCGAATCATCACTCATATCTTTCAATATTTCACTCATTCTATCATGTGACAATTGTTAACACATTAATTCCATGTTATCAACAAACACCAATAACAAACAAACACTAATATATTAATTATAATCATTAATTTTTCACACACACACACAATAGAACATCAAATAATAACTATAATCAAATATGAAGATGATTGGTCACTTTGTAAAAATCCACAAACATCACAATTAGGATATGTTCCAACTGGTTATATTCAAATTATTGTAAAGCCACAAGTGAAACCACCAAATTCACAACGACCACCCATGTTGAGAAAGAATATTATGCAACCATCGGATCAACAAAATGTTGTCATGAACAAGACTTTTCACACAAATAATGAACAACAACCTGTGAATGGTACTAGTAGTAATGGTCCTGTTGATCAACAATTTCAAAATAGAAAAACAGAACCAATGGTAGATTCTTCAATGTCCATTCGAAAAACCAAAAAGAATACACAAGGATCAAGCTCACCAAGAAATTCTCCAAATCATTCGACTGTTAGTTCTAATATTTTCACATCAACCACAACAACATCAGGAAATTCATCATCAAGCAGTGGAAATCATCCTCAAGGAAAAGTACCCAAGTTATCGGGTGTTAACAGTGGAGCAACAACAAGCACTGACTCACCTCCTGATTCTCCTGAAGGTGACAACAACAACAAGTTAGGAAATTTCACAAGTGTGAAAGAACGAATCAAATTGTTACAAGAACAGAAATTGTCGTTAGCCAATGCATCATCCACCAGTGGTGGTGTTAGTGGTGTTCCATCTTCAACAACAACTCTTTCCCAACACACCACTCCCAACACACCTACGATCAATGTTGCCACCACCACCACCACCAATACGAATCATCACATTTCAACACCACCCGTGATTTCAACAGAGAAAAAACGAGTGGCTCTTCCACAAACTCAATTAAATTACACGAGTGGAACTACACCAAGAGAAAAATCTGCTACTCCTTCTGCAAGTAGTGCCACAACAATGAATGTTGCTTCATATCAGGCATCTACCACCACCACCACCACCATCACCACTCCACAAAATAACACAAATGTCACTATTAGACCTCCAAAACCAAAAGGTTATCAAAACAAACATGAAAATGTTTCTACAAACTCGACCACTCCAGCATCTTCCTCAAATACTGGAATTTCACAAACGTCATTGGGATCAACACTACCAATGTCTACTTTGGGTAATCCTGCCATGCTTTCAACAAGTCCAACCTCAACATTTTTATATGGAGGTGTACCAATATTACCAATGCCAATTGCAACCAAGACTCAACCTTCTCGTCAATTGGATGAAACTTATATGGCATCAACTTTGGAAAATCCTTCAGATCAAGATGGAAAGAGTCCTCAAGATGAAAAGAAGAAATTTACCATCAAGATTGGTCGAGGACTTTCAAAAGCACTTAAATTTAACAAACAACCTTCGACTCATTCGTCACCAACTCCACCAACCAATGAAGATGCCACTGATGAAGATGTTCTTCCAAATATTCCTGTAGACAGTTATACAAGATCAACAAAAGATTCTCATCATGGTGACACACCTTCTCCTGTTCTTCATTCGTACACCTCTTCAGAAGTGTCACCAATTGTTAAAAGTAATAGCTCATTGATGGCAAAAGATCTTGAAAATCCAGAAGTGGTAGATAAGAGAAAGACACTTCCTGTAAATATGAAATCAGAATTATTCCAAAAGATGCATTCTCAATTGAAACTACAACCAGGTCAACCACCAGCTACTCATCTTCCAAATAGTTCGACATCCACAAACTCAATGTAATGACTGAAGAGAATGACTATTTAATTGTACCATCTACTGTGAAACCAATGCCATCCATTCCTTCACAAGTTCAACGAGATTATGTCAAGATTTTGAGTGAAAAATTGAGATCTTATCGAAGACTACAAGCAATGAGAAATTATCTCCAAAAACATGAATCTCTCAAAAATGCAAGAATTAGAAAACAAAAATTACTGGAGATTGTGAGCACAGAACGAGATTATGTTCAAAATATTCACATTTGTGTGGATGAATTCCTGAAACCAATGAAATCAAATCCTAAAAAGTATGGTGTCACAGAAGACGAATTAGATATTCTCTTCCTCAATATTAATCAAATTTTGCAATGTAACCAAGTATTGTTGCAAAAGTTAAATGATCAAGTGAGTGACCATCAACAAGGAAAGACTTCTTGTGTCAAATTTGGAATTGTTTTCAAAGAAATGGCAGTATGGTTTAAATTATACACTGACTATATCAATAATCATGAATTGGCAACAACCACTCATGACAATTTAATGGAAAAGAAGAAGAAATTTGCTGCATTTATGGAAAAGCAACAAAATAACCCCAAGTGCAAGAATTTACCACTTGCAGCTTATTTAATTCAACCAGTGCAACGTATTCCTCGTTACAGTAAGTGATTCATATTCTTTAGAAATTTTATAACAAGTTCATCATCATGACGTTGTTGTGAATCATGTTCATCATGTGCTGTTCATCATGTGTTACATTTTTTTTTACAACCATGTTCATCATGTTTTACATTTTTAACAACAATGAAACCATTCATTCCTGTGATAACAACAATGACACCATTCATTTCTGTGAATTCTGAATTCAATACATACCATTTATATATTACCTGTGAATTCTGAATTCAATACACACATTACCCATGACACGATACACATTAGGACTCTTACTTGCTGATGTTATTAAATTAACACCTGAGGATCATGTGGATTATGAAGACTTACAAAAAGGTTATCAAGCCATTCTAGATATTGCTGATTGGGTCAATGAAAGAAAACGAGAAAATGAAAATCAAAACTCATTGGCCAAGCTTCAACTCAAAATTACAGATGTTGAACAAAAACAAGTCTTCTTACCTCACAGAAAGTTAATCTCAAAAACTGATACTCTCAAAGTCACACTGGCGTATAAGGAACACGATACAGAATTTGACAAGTATCTCACCATTAACAGACCATCGACAGCTTATTTATTTCCAGATATGCTGATATTATCACTTGGAGAAGCTCAAGGAGAAAATACTTCACAACTTGTCTCTCCTCAACAATTTTCAAAGATTCTTGCGAGAGACAATCTGGTCATGGTATTCTTTGTATTTATCAAAATTTTGAAAGTTGAATACATGCAACCCACGGAAGAACAACAAGAGAGTGACAACTCTGTTCCAAATACTATACAAATTGCATTTCAATTGAAGGGAAGAGAATTGTTTTTAGAGCTTAATTTAGAGAGCTGTGACCACCACTTTTCAAAGAAGATACTCGCATACATGCATTCTTCAAGGAAGAATATTGGTAACAAAACTGGTATGGATTGGGAACAATTCTATGATGTGGCGTCAAATTTCCAAAGTTTAATGCGAGAAATTCCAGAACTTAAAGAACAAATGAAGAAGAAACGAGAAAAGGCAACCAAAATTCAGAACGAGGTGCAAACCATGATCAACGAAATTGCGAGAAAAGAAGAAGAAGTTCGACGACTGCAGCAAGAAATTGAGCACTTGAAAACTCAGAAAATTTATTCACTTAATGAGTTGAATGATGCGGAACGAGAAGCACAAGTGATATCAGCCGACTACAGAGAAGCTTCTGAAGAGAAGAATCAAGTGCAAGAAACAGTGTTTAGCATTATTGGCCAAGATCTCTTTGCATACACTGAGATGTTTGGTACAACCAATCGACAAAAAACAGAAGATATTAACATTGTACTCGAGTAATATTTTGATCATGTGTCATCATAATGTATAAAACATAATGTATCATATCAAATTTGCTCCATTTATTTGAGAATCGTGGGTGCTGCAACAATAAGTTACAGGTACTTGTTGGTTTTATAGGCCATCAGCAAACCTTGCACACCAACACCATCTCGTTGAGCGATTTTGGAAAGTATGAAATCTTTCACCTTTTCGTTCGATATTGCTTCCATGAGCGAGGACAATACTTCTCTATTCTCAATCTTCCACTCTACAGACAATGAAGGAATAGAATTCACAATGTGATGTATCATATATCGATACATAAATGATGAGTTAATTTCTTCCAAAGTAAGTGGTGAAATAAACTTCTTCAAATACAAAATAATTAAATCCAAATCACTTTCACTTGGAAACACTTGCAATTTCTCAAGCCAGCTTTCATCTGCTCTAAGGAAATTAATTTGTTTTGCACTCATTTCATTGGCAATGTACATTCTATATTTGGAGTTCCAAATGTTGGTATGTATAAAAAAGCTTAATACAAATTGTGAAAATGTTAATTGGTTGAAGGAGGCAGATACCTGATGCTCAACGAAATCTTTGAACATTTGGCAAAAGATGTCTTCCATTGAAGCCATATTTGCAAATCCATGAAATGGATTATTTGGAGTTTGTGCTACTTTTTGTGATTGATTGATTTGAATTGTGTACTGTTCATAATAATAAATGTCTATCCAAGTTTGTAGCACATTTTGAATGCTCTCAACAAAGAAAATGCTTGAATCGAGAAGGAATACTTTCATCATGTTCGCGAATTGAATAACCTTTGGGAAGAACACATTAATAAAATTTCCTTGATTTGAGAAACGCGTGAAGCTTGTGTTAACGCCCTGATTCAATTCGTTCAATATACTCCTATAATTTGTACCATAGCTCAAGCTAGTGATAAATTTGAGATTGTCCATAATTAAAGGAATATTTTTTGTCTCGTCTAATCGATTGATGTAATAATGTTCAATGGCGCTATACATCCAGTTTGTAGGCGTTACTGAAATATGTTCTTTTGGAATTGAGGGAGCACCAACTTGTAAGTTGTTACTCTCAACAATATCATTAATCTCTTTGATTGTAGACATGTCAAATGCGTCCTTATCCAAGTAATTCAAGAATGTTGGATTGAATTGAAGCACATATGTTTGTAAAATAAAGAAGAAAATGCTTCTATCTCCTCTGATATTAAATGGATCTAATAGAGCAGCAGAAAAAAGGCCCAAGTTGCATATTTGGTCTTGAGTGAATAAGGAACTTAGTTTTGTCTTCTCGTAAGAATAGAGCTTTAGCAAATAATACGTCATGTTGAAAAATCTCTCTCTGAGAATGTAAAACTTGGTTCGTAGCGGATTTGGTGATTCTGCAGCAAATGAAAAGAAATCCTTGTTAAATAAATATTTTTGGAAAACTTCATCATATAATCGAGATAACAGGTGTTCAAAATGTAATTCGTCAAACAAAATGGTGAACATGTGTTTGAAAGACTTGGCACAAAAGTAACACAGTGTTACAATCGATGAAATATTAGATAATAAATTAGAAACTGTTGCAAAGTGCTCCTTCGATACATTCAAATCCTTAAGTTGATCGATTGATTTTTGCCCCCAGTTGTAGAGCTCGGTATACCACGTTCTATTTTCTACTCGCTTCATTACCATCAATAGCTGAGATGTCTTGTCTATATCTTCCTTGGCAATAAATCGATGGAAATCACTATTTGGATTGCAGTAAAAATTGTCATAAAAGGTACAAATGAAATACAAGAACCTAATACAGAGAGAGTCCTTCTCAACAGTTAGAGATTTGATGGCTAATAATGGACAATCTGACAATGCAAAATTTTCTAAATGACCGATTGAATTTTCATCCACTTCGTCCTTATCTTCAAAAGAAGGAAATGAAAGCGACGATTTTGATGTCATATATACTTGCAACAAGTTTAAGCATGTTTGAGACAATTCTGTTGCACATTGGGACTTTTGAAATGATTTTGCAAAAGGAAGTTGAATGAGAGCGACCAAGTTAGGAAACATCTCCTCACAGAACAAATGCATGATATCTAGCATCTTGTAGCTTGTGCAGCATGTTACTATTGAGAGAAGCTCTGTGCATAATAGCAGTTGAGAGTCTGCTACCGTTTTAGATGGTGAAGAGCAAATGATCATATTTTTCTTTGCAATATCTATAACGTCTGTGTTCTTAATCAATCGTTCACAAATATTCTTTCCATGCCTGCTCAAGTTGGAAATGAGTAGAGCAAACTGCGTTAATTCAGTGGTGTTGATAAACAAGTTTGAACTTGTGAGTTGCTTAAATGCCTTCTTTTTTGTCATTTCATTTGAAATTTTTGTGGCAATAGATAATGAATATCTTGAGAGAATTATTAATGACTCAATGACATGATACCGCAAGTCAGGATCGTCTTCACACTCTAAAATTGTGACCATGTTGGAAATCAGGCATGGAGTGACATCTTTCTCGTACTTTCGAACAAAGTCTATCTTTTCTGAAACAGTGTTGTTTACATCAGTTAAAAAATAATTGAAACTGTTTCGTTCAATAATATCAAACTCATCCTGTTGCATCTGTAGGGAGCAAGATAAGATGGTTCGAAATAGCTCAGATGTTGCTCTAATAAGACTCAAATTTTTGTGCAAAACTGTTGCACTTGCATTAAGGGCGTCTGCATAGCCAAACCAGAAAATGGTTTTGAATAACTCATATTTTTCTTCCAAATAGATAAGTAATTCAATCTTTTCGCTGCTGGAAGATTTGAGAATGATTTGGTTAAGAAGCTTAATGTTGATAATTCTTTGTGTGATTACACTGCTCCTAATGAGCTGGAATATCTCTAGAATAGTGTAACCTGCCATATTTTGATCTCTTCCGTGATGGAAAAGCCCAGAATGAGAAGGATATTCTTTGGACTGATCAACAATATTTCCTTCCAAATCGAAACGTAATGGCTTGAATTTGCTTTTATCGTTCTTCTCCTCCTCACTTTCTTGGAATTCTTCTCCACCAACAATCCATTTTAATTTTTCCTCTTCCTCTTTGATGTTTTTGAGCTCCTTTGGGTTTAAACTCTCTTTAATTTTGTCAATAATCTCGCTAATATCTTTCTCTGCTATTTCTTTTCTTTCCTCGGCAGATAACATACTTGTATCATTTCGTGTTTGAGAGGTTTTACCTTCAGATTGTGGTGGAAAGTGTTTGGGCAAGTGTTGTTTTTTCAACTTCTTTTCTGCACCTCTATTTTTAAGCATATTGATAATAGAAGGATCGAATTGCTTCATCAATTGAGATTTTGCTTCCTCAATTTCAAGTTTGGACATTTTTGACAACATTCTGTCACTTTCTTGATCAATGGCATCAGCTTCAGATAGACCCTCAGTAGGTTTTACGTCATGTTGAGTAACTGTATCCTCATCCGATATATTCATTTCATCTTTGTGTGACTGTTGCACACTTTGTTTCTCTGGTTGTACTCTTTTTCGTCCTAAGAATGTTAGAGTAGGCTGCTTTAGAGTTGGAAATGCTTGTGGCTGTGTCGGAAGTGATGGAGGAATCACGCTTTTCGTTTGTACATCTCGTTCGACAATATTAAGATTATTGAAAATGCTTAGCACACTTTTCGGTGCATTGGATGCTGCGTTTGCTTCCTCTTTCTTCTTTTTCTCTCTTTCCAATGCAAATTTTGATTTTTTAGTTACGCTAGCAGCTGGTTCGGATTGTTGTTTAAAAAATCGTTCTTGTGCTTGGAATAAATCATCATCATCTTCCGTTTGATCCCGACTCAATCTCTCATTCCGTTGATTTAATATTGCTTGCTCTTCATCATCTTGTTCGAATGAAACACCGACCATGCCGGCTCTTTTCAAAGCGTTCTTGTTGCGAGAGGTGGACAATGATGAAGGCTTCATTTTTTTTTGTTGTGAATTGGTTTTTGATTGCTTTCACAAACTTCACAATTTAATTGAATTCAGGCTCACTAAAAATATCCAATTGAGGATTAGAGCTTGGAAACTTTCTTTACTCTCCATCTTGCAATGATTTCATTATTTGCTCTTGCTGGATGACTGAATTGAGTTGGAACATTATATTGTTCAATATTTTCAAATCCGACATCCACAAGCAACTTTTCAACGAGTGGATAGCTTAATATATATGGTGGTCCTTTGGTAATGTCTGTGTCAAGATCTCCTGTGTTTGTTCTTTTAACAAGAGGGAAAATTAAGGTAACAAGCTCAGCGTTGGCATTGTCTTTGTAATTTAACAATTTTTTCATTTGGTGTGCCCATGCTTCTCTTAAAGAAATTGGAAGAGCACACAGGAAGGTGTCTATATTGGAATATTATTACATGTTAGGAAATCAATCACTGTTTGGAAACAATATTTTGACACAAATGTCATAACTTACAGTCGAAAATAATGTCAAACTTTTTATCAAGCGTAAAAAAGTCTTGACAAACGAATTGAACTTTGTTTGGATTACCATATTGGAATTGAGTTTTTTTCTAGATGACACATAATTATGAGCTGGTGAATGAAAATTTCATCATTACGTACTGAATTTGCAGATGCAATAGCTGTCTCCGAAATATCAAGTCCAACCACTGTTTCTACTGATTTTAAAGCTGACAGAGTATCAACGTCATAGCCATTTCCACACCCTGATCAATTCAAATGTATAATAAATAATTTTAAATATTATCATTATTTTAAAATAATCCTACCTGGCACTAGAGCATGTTTAATATCTGCTCGATCTTGGTAAATGGTTTCTACCAAATGTTTCAATATTGGTGATGCTTGTTTGGTATCCCATGGAGTGGATTGATCTCTCCACAATTGATCCCAATCCTTGTTGTTCATTCCTCCGTATTTTGAAAGATCATTCTTGGGGCTTTGGGAGGTACTGTATTGTACATTCCGATAATTTTCAGTGTTGGACATGATCAAAAATTTCACAAAGTAGAACTTTGATCGGGAGAGAAGATAGATGTTGGTTGTGTTGGCCTGTCGCACACACGATAATAATTTTTTCATTTTTAATTCTGAAAACTTCGATCTTAAAGCTCACTACCTCATGAAGAATCACAAGCATTATTGTGAGCTTTAATCGATCGAAGACATTAATCACTTTTAGGTTTCTGTCATTTTCTGTAGTTGCTTTCACGTTTTCAGAATGAAAAAAATTGCAGAGCACTTGTCAATTGTCGTGCAGGGAACAAGAACTCTTTAGTTTAAAAATACCAACGTTCAAGCATTTTCAAAACAACACAAGAAAAAAACACCAAACATGAAGGACAACCAAGAAGAAGACCCAGCATTTTGGGACCTCTTCTACGCTGAGTCCCCCAGAGCACGCTCCCATGACTACTTCTTCCAAGAGGACGAAGACTCTATCTTTGAAGCCATTAATTATTTCACAGACTCTCCTGCTCTATGGGAATTCTGGAACGAACACATTCTTAAAGAACAAGACAAAAATACCATGGTCCCTTTCCCATGCAGTCCAACTCAAGCATGGGTGGTGTGCCCATTTATAGCTAACGTTGAATTCTCTTCAGACTCCTCAAACTCAACATCCAACACCTTCCATGAACCAGAACCATGGCAAATTGAAACTTTTTGCGCATTAAGTGGACTCCTTCCATATGGAAACCAACACGACAGCATCCAAGTGAGTGAAGCTAGCGAACATTTCAATAGGCATCTCACTCAGCATGTACTTGCTGCTCTCCAAGCTTCGAGTGAAACCAAGGTCAATCATTTAACTCATCTGTGCAAACAGAGAATTATGCGACCATTGGTGCCCAAGCACTCGTTCCAAATCCTGTAGGTTTCCTAACGAATAACCAATCAGAACAACCACATGCTGGTTCAAGCCAACCACCCTCTTGTTCTGAAAACCAACTGACGGACGAGGAACAAATCAAAATAATGCAAACCACTGGAATTTCGTTGAATATGCGGCAGAAAATTCCAAATACATGCTTATTATTAGCTCTTCCAAGAGAAATATGAATACAATGATTGAGATCAAATTGGTTACCAAACAAAACTCAAACTCCAACCAACAGATCAAGCTCAAATATTTAGTGAATGATGATCATGTAGGAACATGGAATCATGTCAATTCCAACTCGTTCAAAATCAGAGCAAAGGATACCTTCAACAAAAAGAGTAAGGGAAAGTATGTCCTCTTGATTCAAACCCTCGACTCTGAGCAATTCCGTGTTGAATTCAATTGTAGTAGATTGGAAAAGACAAAGAGCAATTCCAAGAAATGTTTTGCTGGCCTCCCTGTGAATTCCATTGAAATTGTGCATCTAATTTGTGGTGGTCATGATGGCAAGACTGCAACACAGCTCGTAACTTATACATTTGAACCAGAATTGGGAAAGTAAAAGAGAATGTCTTCTAGTTCATTGTATTCTGGAAAAATCATCATGTAAATATTAAATATTACTAAAACCATACAAAATATGCGCTACTTGAAAGCAAAAACTTCAAGTGTGTAATCCCTTCAACATAACCGGACTGAAATTCCAAATAACGATAGTATTGAAACACAGCATGAATTGTAGAAATCAATCAAATGTCTTGAACTTTCTTTCATTTCACATCAATGCGCTCTACAACAACCGGTATGTTGTAGTAACTTGACATCTCATCCAATCTCGACCCATTAGTATTTACTGTCATGTGTGCTTGGTCCACACATACAATTCCACATACATTCTTCCTTTCACTTCAAATACATTGTATAACTCTCTCAGGACCTTTCATCTTCAACATCCCGCCACCATTTTGATTTAAATTGAGTGATTCTTCTCTACAGAGCTCGTTCAACAACAAAAAAAACAAAATACCTCAATGCAATCTTCTACAGCTATTGGAAGGATGTTGTATTCTAGGTTTGCTTTGGCAAGTCTTTTAGCACTTGCATTGGTGATGGTCACTGTCTTTGGAGATGTTCAAGGTCGTTCCATTCGTCGTGGTCGAGTTGGTCCAGTTACCATTAAGAGATGTCAATCTTTGGGTGATCCTCACTTCACGACCCTCAATGGACTTCAATATGATTTCCAAGGTCTTGGTGACTATGTCTTTGCCAAGACTCGTGACGGTAAATTCACTGTCCACACTAGAACAGGACGTTGGGGAGCAGGTGCTTCTGTGAACGTTAATGCTGCAGTGGATCTCGGTAATGATCGTACTTTTGAATATGATGTTGAACAAGATGTCTTTTATGTCGATGGTGAAAAGACTGAAATTAAGGTTGGACAAAAATTCAAATTAGGATCAGGTACTGTTGAACGAGTTGGTCAAACTGCTGCCATTGTTACTTCCAAGAATGGTGCTCGTATGACCATGAATTGGTACAGACATCCACAATGGAAGCACCAACTTGGATCCAGCGGATACATCTCTTTGGTGATCGATATGCCATCCAATGTTGAAGTCTCCCAAGGATTGTGCTTGACTCAAACTCACAGCAATTTACAAGCTAGAGGTATTCTCCACAATCATAAGGCTAGAAAGATTGTTCGTTTCACTGATCCAAAGAAGATCACTGCTAGAAGAAAGAAGTGGGCTAAGAAGGTCTGTACTAAGGCTGGTTTGAGCCACAAGAAGAATCCAAACGCTTTCAGAGCTTGTGTGTTGGACACTATTCAATCTGGAAAGAAGATTGGTAAGACCATTGCCAAGAACATTAAGAAGATTAAGAAGCTTGAAAAGAAGGGTAATAAGAAGTATTTGAGAGCCTTGAAGCAAAAGTTGGATAAGGAAGTTTCTGATGTCATTAGAAAGAAGGAAATTGAAATCTCCAAATTGCAAAAGATTGCCAAGGAAGTGAGAGCATCCTCCGAAATCAAGAAGAAGAAGTGCATTGCCAAGAACAACAAGAAAGCTGAAGATGCTGAACATGATGTCAAGAAGGCTCAACAAAAACTTGTTGAACTCACTTTGAGAATGAAGAGAAGAGCTTTACGTATCTTGAAGAAGGCTGCTAGAAAGGCTAGAAAGTTGGCACAAAAGGCCCGTCGTTTGGCTAGAATTGCCAAGAGAAAGGCTACTCGTAAGGCTATCCGTGCTGCTAGAAAAGCCAAGAGATTGGCCAAGCAAGCTCAAAGACGTGCTCGAAGACTCGCCAGAAAGGAACGTGCTTTGGCAAGAAAGGCTAAACGTGCTGCTAGACGTGCTGCCAAAAAGGCTGCATGGAAGAAGGCCAAGCAAGAACGTGCTGCTAGACGTGCTGCAAGAAAAGCTAGACGTGCTGCATTGAAGGCTGCTAGAAAGGCAAGACGTGCTGCAAAGAAGGCAAAAAAGACTGGTACTAGACGTGCTAGAAAATCAGCAAGACGTGCCAAGAGAGCTGCTCGTAAGGCTGCTTTGAAGGCAAAGAGAGCTCAAAAGAAGCTTGAAAGAGAGAAGAGACGTGCTGCTAGACGTGCAAAGAGAGCTGCTCGCAAGGCAAGAAGAGAAAGAAGAAGACAATGTCTCCGTATTGCATAAATGATTCATTAGAACGACAATAATTTGAACTTACATTTGACACAAAGAATACATGTGTTAAGTGTTCAAGAATATGTAAATCAAATGTAATACTACCAAGTAAATAATAATCAATATACATTCTGTACATTCTTCGAAATATCAGCGTTGAACAATTGAAATTGAAAAAATGGGACAAGGCAACTCTTCACAATCTCAAACTACGCTCGAGAAAAGCATACTCGACAAGTTAGCAAAGGAGACACATTATGATAAAAAAGAAATCAATCAATTACATACACAGTTTTTTTCAGAGGTTCCGAGTGGATTTATTCCGAAAGAGGTATGAATTTTTTCGGTTGTTTTAATTGTGTGATCATCATCCTTGTCACATGATCACATGAATGGTCGTTCAAAAAAATATATTTTGTTGAACTCATTTGTGACATTTTACGATCACTCAAATATTATTAACCATAGGATTTTAGTCAATTAACAGAGTTGATGGGAATTAAAGATCAATTTATAACATCCCTTGTATTTAACGCATTTGATAGAGATAGAGATTCAAAAATTTCTTTTGATGAGTTTGTATATGCAATGAGCGTCATGACAAGGTATGCAAAATCATTCATGAATTCATGTAGAAGACTGAATATTATTGTAAAATTAATATAGAGGAACGGCTGATGAAAAGTTAGAGTTTGCATTCAAGGTTTGTCATGCATGCTTTAGAAATTGTGTGAAATAATCTCTTTTAGCTCTATGATTTGAATCATGATGGATATATTTTGAAAAGTGAAATGACACGAATTGTCAGTGCACTCTACCAAATGTTGGGAGATTTAGTGACACTCCAAGGAGATTTGGGTAAGTGATTAATACTTGAAAATTGAGAATGAAAATAATGTCGACCATGATCATGCATAGATACACCTGTAAAATTAGTTGACAAAATATTCATGGAAATGGATACCAATGGAGATGGAAGATTAGTAAGTGTTTTTTCTGGATTTCAGGCTAATACCCTCAACTGGTTCAATTGCTGTGCCACATTGAAACACTTCAATTAATACTTGACGAATGATGTTTTTCCTTTTGGTTTTTTAAAAAAGACTTTAGAAGAATACAAAGTTGGAGCAAAGAAATGTCCAGAGATTGTGAATGGACTTGGGCTCTTCTTTTGAGGACAATAAGCATCGAGAACCTTAAAAACAAAATAAATTTACTGTATGTTGTCTTGTTGGGCACAATAGCGATTCTAAAAAAAACTTTAATTTCCAGAATCAAAAAAATATCAGTGTGGCTCTTACGACCATCAAATCAGCATTTCTGGATTGGAAAACAATTTTGATCATCATCGCCAACACTAGAATACATTTTTAATAACATCATCAATACATCATCATCATGGGTAACGTACCAAGCGGAGGACAAAATCCGTTCAATCAACTGCCAGGAGCAGGTAATCAAAAGAAGAAGGACGATAAGAAGAAAAAGAAGGAAAAGAAAAAGTTTGAACAGCCCACGCCAACTCGTATTGGTAGAAAGAAGAGGAAAAAGGGTCCACAAATCGCAGAGAAATTACCTGAAGTTACTCCATTATCAAAATGTAAACTTAGATTATTGCGATTGGAAAGAATACAAGATTATCTTACAATGGAGAGGGAATTTGTTACCAATCAAGCCAAGCTTTTATCTGCACAAGAAAAATCCAAGGATATGGAACAAGAACGTAACATGGTGGACGAACTGAGAGGATCTCCAATGGCCGTCGGAACACTTGAAGAAATTATTGACGACAATCATGCCATTGTATCGAGTAGCGTTGGCCCTGAATTCTATGTTTCAATCCTTTCGATTGTTGATAAGGATCAATTGGAACCAGGATGCAGTGTCTTGATGCACAACAGATACCTTGCTGTAGTTGGTATTCTTCAGGATGAAGCTGATCCAATGGTCTCTGTCATGAAAGTCGATAAGGCTCCACTTGAATCATATTCACAAATCGGAGGTTTGGAAGAGCAAATTCAAGAAATTAAGGAAGCTGTCGAGTTCCCATTGACTCACCCCGAGCTTTATGAAGATATTGGTATTAAACCACCAAAGGGAGTGATTCTTTATGGTGAACCTGGTACAGGAAAGACATTGCTTGCAAAAGCTGTCGCTCACCATACCAGTGCTACATTCTTGCGTGTAGTTGGATCAGAATTGATTCAAAAGTATCTTGGAGAGGGTCCAAAACTCGTTCGTGAACTGTTCAGAGTTGCAGAAGAATTAGCACCAAGTATTGTATTTATTGACGAAATTGATGCCATTGGTACAAAGAGATTTGACTCTACTTCAGGAGGTGAACGTGAGATTCAAAGAACTATGCTTGAATTATTGAACCAATTGGATGGTTTCGATTCAAGAGGAGATGTCAAAGTAATTATGGCCACAAACAGAATTGAATCTTTGGACACAGCTTTGATCAGACCAGGTAGAATTGATCGTAAGATAAAATTCCCATTCCCTGACATCAAGACAAAGAAAAAGATCTTTGAAATTCACACACGTAAGATGAACAAGGCAGCAGATGTAAATTTGGATGAATTCATCTCCTCAAAGGATGAACTTTCTGGTGCCGACATTAAGGCTGTTTGTACAGAAGCAGGTTTACTCGCTCTCAGAGAACGTAGACTTCAAGTGACACAAGATGATTTCACCAAAGCCAAGGAAAAGGTTCTGTACAAAAAACAACAAGGTATTCCAGAAGGCCTCTACATTTAAACTATATTTCCCACACCACTCTTGAAATAAACGTTGTAATAATTGTAAAATTTAAAACCCAAGTTGTCAGCTGGTGGTGAAATTGGTGAATTGCTTCGCTCTTCAAACTTCTTGCAATAACTGAACCTAAAAAAATGCACGAACACTCCAACCGTTCTGCCCCTGTCAAGCATACTGTGATTGGATTGAATTCCGATGACCATAATAACCCTACACGTGGACCATACCCACCAACCATTGTATACCATGATGGTGAGAAGCATGTATTCTCCATACAAGACCCAATCTATGGGAACATGGAGTTTCTTCCCGAACTACCCACATGTTCATCAATAACCATATTGGACATTGAATTTTCACAATTACTCTATCGTTTGCTCTTTACATGTAATGCTGTTTCTAGACTTTCAAAAATTCATCAAGCTGGTGCTGCCTGGTTATGGAATGTTTCAACTTGGAATGTCACTAGACTTGAACATTCCATTGGGGTTATGCTTTTAATTCGAAAATTGAAACCACTTGATTTGGAGCAACAATTAGCGGGTTTATTACATGACATTTCACATACAGCTTTTAGTCATGTCATTGATTACATGCTATTGAATGACACTGATGATTTTCATGAAGGAATTATTCATGACATTGTGAATGCTCCCAACAGCAAATTTTGTCACCATTTTCATACACACCATGAAAACTCGATCGATTATGAATATTTATCAAACAGTTCAATAATCAATACTGAATTTTCGTCATGTTCAAATCAAGAATCCTTAATGGATATTTTGAGAGAATTTAAAATGGAACATGTCATGGACAAGTTAATGGACTTGAAACCAATCATTATACCTTGTTAGAGATGGAATTTCCTCAACTGTGTGCAGATAGAATAGATTATACTCTGAGGGATCAATTTTGTTACAATTTTCATTTACAGGTTGTTAAGAGTAATGAAGAATTTTTCAAAATAGTTCAAGCGCTGCGAGTGGTTTCATTCAATCCTTCTAAGAAGGAACAGCAAGAAGAGAATGATATTCTTCATGAACAAGCAACTTGTATTATTTCTTTCGACGATACTCATGTTCAAGAAGCAGAACATTTTATGGAACTTTACAAACAAGAGGTTGTAGATTTCTTTCTTGGCTTGGAGAACTTATTTGCAAATGATGCACTTGCACATTTATTAAGGCTGTGTGTGCAAGAGAAAATAATATCTGTAGAGGATATGATTTGGGGAGATGATGACAGAATTTTGTATCTTGTGAAACGTGCTGTCACGCATTTTGAACATGAATCTAACAATGCGAATATGGACACCATTTTAGAATTGTTTAAACATTTGAAACAAGAAAAGCACAGGTTTTATCGAACAAGAAGGATGACATTTCAAACTACGTGCACGTACTTTCCGATGATTCAACAGCGCCGCAGACTATTCACCCATACGGAAAAAAAGATATTTGGATTTCACCATTTTGAAAAACATGGAGTTCATACCAATTTCACAATGCTCAGAAAAGGCAAAACATTTATTTGAGGTCATGAACTCGCAAAATAGCAATCCTATCAAGCTAAAGAGAGTGAATGGGGTGTAGCATGTAGATGTTCTTTTGAAATAAAAGTTACCAACTTTGTGACGGAGCAAGCTTTCCCACCTCGATATCGATTGAAGAATCAGTATTGATGGTAACATAAAAGTAGCCTTTCCTTCCCATGATTCCCTCGCTCGTAATTTTCTGATTAAGTTGTTCATACCTTGGTTCGCTAGACCGAATGTAACCAATATATGATCTATTGATTATATGTATGGGTGATATTTTCATGTGTTCACACAAACTCTCCACTTACCTATCACTATTGTAAACAAAGTGAGCAAAAGGACCTGATTGAATTTTCATAATTACTCGTTTTCCTATTAAATTATTGGATTTAAGTACTGATTGTTTTGCAAGCTCAGTACTTGAAAAGTCATTGATTTTAGCTTAATGCCATCCTGAGAACCAACCACGTTGCTGACATTGAATCCATAGAGTGGTTTTTCTGAATCTATGGGAGATGGTTCAACTCGAACACTTTGCAACACAGGCAAACAGGTGGCTTTGTGATTGGTCCAATCCTTCTTTTGGCATTCTATACTGCAATAGAATACAGATTTACAAATAGAGCAACGCTTAAGAGCGTCTGATTTACCGCAGTATTTGCAACAATATGTAGATAATGTCTGCTCTTCTTTTTTGTCAGCTCGAATTTGCTTCTTTCTTAAATATTCAATGACGTTATTATCAGAAGCCACGCTGATACAGTCATCTCCATGTATTGTTTGGCTTTTTGGATCTAATCCATGCTTTTCAATTAAATATTGACATATTTTGAGATTGTTAGCTGCAGCTGCTGTGTGTAAATAAGTAACCTTGCTCTTGTTTTTGAAATTTACATTTCCACCTTTAGAAAGTAATAATTTTGTTATTGACAGGCTTGCAATTTGTCCAACTGAAGAACAAGTTAATAAATAAAGTCTAATAAATTATATCATTACTCACCTGCATAGGATATTGGTGTGAGATCTGTAAGGTCAACTACGTTAGCATTGGCTCCATGGTTCAACAGAATTTCTAAACACTTCTTGCGTTTAAAGCACACGGCTAGATGGAGAGGTGTGAAATGGAACTTTGGATCTTTTTGATCTACCAAACCCTTTTTTTCAACACTGTCCGTAATTTTTCCGAGATAGTCTTCTAGATCGTCAGGCTTGTCAACCGTTATACATGTAAATACGAAATCAGGTTTGAAACCTATGCCCATGTCCTTATACTTTGAGGTAAAATATGACTTGACATCAACAGGTTCGTCTTTCTTTGGACTATTCTTCATTTTCTCCTTTACCTCCTTTTTAAGAGTGCTAAAACGTTTGATTTCATTGTCATACTCATTGTCGGTGTCAAACAACTCATATTTGAATTGCTCCACTACCTCAACTCCCTTTGAAATGGTTTCAAGTGCTTCTGTATACTCTCCCAACATCATGGCAGCTTGTGCTGCTCGGTAATATCCTTTTGGCCAATCAGAATTCCACTCAATACAATCCAGTGCATCTTGCTTCGCTTCCAAGTACTTTCCAGACATTAAATAATTTACCGAGCGATTAGAAAATATTAAATGTGCATTAGATAACTGTTCTTCAATTTCCTTGTACTTCTTTCGTATTTGTAGCCTATCCGAAACTGGTTTTGTTACGTTAAGTTGTTGCATTTTATATGAAAGAATTTTAGTTTGGTCCCACTCTTTCAATCTCATTCTATTATCATTTTCATCGGAAGCTGTAAGATATTCATCAATACATTCAGTCAAAATGGAGATGGCGATATCAAATTCCTTTTTAGAAAAATGCTTATTAGACTCTTCCCGTTTTCTCTTCATAGTAGCAATCATCGGAAGTACTTGATTAGCAAGTAATTGTTGAATTACTGCGAATCTTTCCTCATTGCTCTTGAAAGACGAGAGAAATTTTTCAAATGAAGCGATTTCCTCCTTGTCGACTTTCTTTGGCATTTTTTTTTGGTGGACAATTGTGCATCCTTAAGATTCAATACGTAGTAAATCGAGTTTTTACCTCGGATGTAAGGACACAATAGATGTCTCTTAAATCATTTCCTTTTTGGTGTTCGTCTTGACATGACTCTCCACTTTGACCACAAACTCCAACAATTGATGGAATCCATAGCCACAATTTGTGGACACTTCCAAGTATGAATAAATATGTGGTTGATTCTTGGCTGCCAGTTGTGCTTCATCACTGCACACTCCGTCAAGTCGTCGAGCTTTAGTTTTTGAGCCCTTCTTTGATAAATACACGAGAGAATGCTTATCTTCTTCCAGACCAATAAGGATTTGAGGCTTTGTACATTTCAAGTCGAATGGAGAGCTTATCGATTTCCATGTACCTATATTGGTCAAGTCAAAACAAATTAAATAAATATCACACTCATTGTCATGACTGCGATCCGTAAAATCAATGGCATACATGACATTTTCAATGAAAAAGTAATGATATCCCTCAAGTAAATGACCCTTACTGCCATATACAAGTCTAGATATAAACTCTTTGGTTCGTACATTGAAAGCCGCAATGATTCCAACATGTAATGCCTTCCATTCACAAAAGAATGAAATGGTTTTTGGTAATGTACATGAAGAATGAACATGCATCACATCGGTCATGGTCAAGAGCTTGGTTGTGTTTTCCTTATTATTTTTCATGATTTGTGGCCATGTACTTGAATATTGACTATTATCAGTTTTGGCACGTTTCGATAATTCTTGAAGAAAATTCTGTTTAAAATTGAAAGTGACATGACGCAACTCTGGAAACCAATATTCAAAAATAATTTCCAAATAAAATCTGAGCCTGAGCATGTATAGAACCTTTTTGAAACTCTTGAGAATATGTGTACAGATTCTAGAGGTAGAAACGATGCAATATAGGAAAGTACATCATGTGAGAGGAGTTCAAAATAAAAGCACCTTAATGGTTGATTTGTTTGTTGTTCATCGATCGTGTCGTCCTGATGATGAGTGAATGATTGAAATCCACCTACAATGTAACAAGTTAAAGTGCTGTCATGTAGTAAGGTAGCAAAACTAAATCCATCATGAAATGCAAAAGGATTGGTCATGACATTACTATGGATGCTCTTGGATGATGAAACATGTAATGAAAGAAATACACAGTCCACAGTTGGAACACTTGAATATTGATAGTATTGAATGTCTCCACTGTTCATATCCAATTCAATGCAAGTATTATCAAAGATCCATGAATCTTGAACCAAATTTGGTTGAACGTTGAAAGGCATGGTGGTGGAATCCATTCCTCCAACGAGTAACAATTTGTCTTCCCTGAATACACTGCAATGACCAAATTTATCCCATCTCTTTTCCATACCAATATCCATGGACGTAGAATTCACATCATTTACAAGGACTACACATTGGCTGCTCCCTTCTGCCTTATGATTTCGAATAATGGTCAATTTACAAAATGTAGAGTCCAATAAATCTGTGGGGTTGTGAATGACACGAAAGGAGGAGCTCCTCAAACCTCCAGCAATCCACAAATCAATTTCATTACAAGTCTCTCGTATAACATTCATTGTGAAAAAGCATCGTCCACTCAATAGTGATGAAGTTGTTTCCTCTGAAGTGAAGGTGGAGGAGCAGGTCTGTGTAACAATCAAATACGGTTCAAGATTAATCCAAATACCACTATTCAAATCTAGAGCATATAAATCATTCAATAACATTCCATTTTCATTCTTTCCACCATGAATAATCAACCAATCTCCAAATAACACACAAGCATGTCCGTATCGTGCCTGTGGAACAACCGTGATGGTATCATTTGCCCATGTTTCATAATTAATACATGCAATCCATTGGGAAGTTTTGACATCAAACACAGCCAAATCATTCAAACATTCCATTCCACTTTTACCTCCAAAAACAAACAACAAGTGTCTATGAGCATCATAACAAGAAGAATGAAATTGACGACCTTTTGGTGTGATATTCGCATATTGTTGTTGCTGTTGTACATGATAATAATTATTATTATATTCATTCCCATCATTCTTCATTAAAATATATTTACAACATGTGGTAAATTCATTTTCTGTCAACTCTAACAAATAGAGATCATTCAACACATTATACTTGATCACACCGTTCACAATTTCTTCATGGCTTCCACCAAATAACAAGAAGAGTGTTGTAGAAGAATTTTCAGATGGTGATGATGAAATAATTTCAGTGCACGAATGACCACATGATCTCTGTAAAATTGTGATGTTCTTCTGATCACACTCGATCATCTCCCAAACAATATTCTTAGTATCATGTGAACGTGGTTTCAAAGAGTGATTTTTCAACCAGAAGGGAATGCGTTGTTGGTTGTGGCTTGTTGTTGTTTTCGGAAAGTCGTTGTTGGAAAGAACTTGAACAAGAGACCACAACAATTGACTTGACATTTTTTACACAAATGGCATTAAAAATATTACTTTTTAAAAACATCCCCCACTGTATGCTTTTTGGAAAGTTGTCCAAGAAAGTTTGCTCGTTGAAAATTTGATACTGCACCCAATTTTCCAGTGATGATTGGAACAGTTTAAAAAAAATGTGTGGAAGAAGTTCTCTATCTCTTGCACCCCCGCAATTCCGCGATGTTGCCAGCCGTCAACTCGGAGCAGATATGCACCAGACAGTTTGGATCGGACAGGCTCTATTCAAGCCACTGTACAATTTCAGCATGGGAGCATGCTTACCCATAATTTATTATGATCCAAGTGTTTCGGATCATGATGATGAAAAATTGAAAATGGAGGAGGCTCCATCGGCTGCTGACGAAAAGAATTTTCTCATCAAAAAGGAAAATAATCCAATTCATTCATCTAATCATGTAATTTCTCACAAGGATATGATTAAACAAGAAATTAAAGAAGAAGAGCCTTTGATTCAAGTCAAGAAGGAGGAATCTAGTACACCTCCTCTGTCAAAGATACATGGACTTCATCTACAAACCATGACTTGGGGACTCACCTCGTACACGAGTGATCATCACCAACTACACACTGTAAAAGCTATTAATGCTCGAGCAGAGACATTGCAGGAAAAGCCAACCTTCAAACGATTGCTCAACAAGCACAGAGCTATTCTATTTGTTGAAGGATTTTATGAATGGAAGAGCGCTCAGCTGAATACAGGAAAGAAACAACCATATTACATTCATCCAAAAGAAAAAGGTACACTTATGTGTTTTGCAGTCTTTATGACAAGCAAGAACCTTCAAATGCAACCAATGGTTACAACTTCACTGTGATTACCGTGGAAGCTGATGAAAAATTTGCTCATATCCATGATAGAATGCCTGCAATTCTTACGAGTACGTCTGACATTAGAAAATGGTTAGGTATTGATCCTACAGATGACGTCTTGTCCCTATTGAAAACTTGTGATTTTTCTCAACATTTAAGCATGTATGAAGTGTCAGATTTTGTGAATAGTGCAACGAATCAATCATCCAAATGTGTCAAACCTCTTAAGGAAATTCAACATGGAAAAGGGTCCTTACATTCGTATTTCAAACCAGCAGCTCCAAGCGTGTGAAAGATGAAATGGAGAGCACCTCCTCTCCATTCAGTACGGATGACAGAAATGCCATCAACATTCCTCAAAGCAATACTATTAAGGAACCTGAGACAAAAAAGATAAAAAAAGAAGAAGAACAAGACACCTAAGTAAATAAATTTAGTTACTGATACTCCGTGATTCAGTAGATACATCATTCAATAATCGTTCAACAGAAATCAGATGATTACATTTAATAATACTCACGACAACGCATCCATCAACAAGACCCCGATAAAGTGCAAAGTGCTAGCTAAACTCAACCTCCCATCCTTCAATTACCCTCGTGTAACCGAAGAGCAAGCAAAACAGTTAGCAAAGGACATACCTACAATCATTAAACAAATAGTATTAGCCGAAGAACAAGCACCAATATTACTGGACAATAAATAGATTTACAAATATTACTGTAATTTACAAAAGTTTCTTGTTCTTTACCTTCTTCAGAAAGAACGATAAACTGTTTGAAATTATTCTGTCATCATTATTCAGTGCATGCCCTTTGAACTATCTGTGCCTATTTCTCAAAAAAATGTTCAGTCAATTTTCTAAAGTTTTCCGAGGCTCTTCATCCTCAGTCATGTCTTTGGTGAGAAAGACTCAACCAAAGAGAGGTCTTGAGGAATTTATTGATAAAACTATTCTTGAAGGAAAGGCTATGGAATCATGTGGAAGAGCTTGGGGTCTCCGAGAACTTCGTTTAAAATCTCTCTCCGATTTACAAAAACTGTGGATTGTTTTGATGAAGGAACGTAATATGCTATTGACTGCTAGATTGCTAGCAAAAACTATGGGAGGTAAAATTACTCATCCTGAGCGTTTGGCAAAAGTCAGAACCGGAATGGCCAGAATTAAAATTGTAATTGCTGAAAGAGAGCGAGAGGCCCGAGCAGCTGCTAAAATCGAATTCGAGAAGAGAAAAGCAAAGGGTTATTATAGTTATCCACAGGTGAATGCTTTCGGATTGCAAGCAAGTGAATCATCATCCACGACTCAAGCAAGCCCTTCATCACAATAATTTGCCGAAGAATTCATCATGTGGTGCACTATTTTCTCATCACGGTAGTTTTTCATCACCAAATAGAATTCACAAATCTTTCCTAAATTTTAATTCCACCCCATCTATGGCTTCTTCTTATTCCTCCTAAAACGAAATAAATTGGCTCAATCATTCCTTTAATTCAAAATTTAAAATCGTCAATTTGAAGTGAACGCCTTGTGTCCTTTCAACAAACTTGTTGTTCCCTTCAAAAAAATGTCCCGAAAGAACAACAAGAAAATAAAAGCAAGGTAACGTTGAAAGCAGCTCGGAATTGATGATTCTGATCGAATTGTCACCAAATTATAACGGTTTTTTATGAATGGTCGTAATCAATCCAGATATAACAACTTTCTGTTAGAACAAGAGAAACAAGAGGAGGAAAAGAGGAAACAAAAAGAACAACGAAGAAGAGAAAAGCGAGAACAAGAAGAAGAATCTGGAATGCTTGATGAAGTGAAAAATAATGTCCTTGTAAAGGAAGCACAAAAGAATGCTAAAAAGCTTGAAAAACAACGAGAAAAACAAAAACAAAAGGAAGAACAACAAGCTGCTGAAGAAAACAAAATGGTGGACGAAAACGATGTCGAAAAGCGACCAAGACGTCACACTAAGAAGAGAAATAAACCATACTAATTTTTTACTCAACTTTGATTTTTGCACTGGTTATCAACAATGCATGTGAGGATTTGGTTAAGGAAAAGAGCAAGAATATAACCCATGTAGGAATCATGATCACACAAAACACAATGTAAAATAAGTTATGAGGTAGGTCAGTAATGAGAAACAATGATTCGAGTTGGGAGGTCATAGAAATACCAAAATAATAGTTTTTGGCTACCACATTGGCCACAAGTAAATTGAAAGGACACATGATCAAAATGGCAATAATTTGGAATAATCTCAAAATCTTACTTTCAGGAATGGTCATTGTGATTGTACATAGAGTTAATAAAAATGTAGAAAGAAAAATACAGATGGCGCTCGAATAAATCATACTTGCTCCAACACATAGAGTAGACACAGCAACGGCCAATGATTTAACACTTCTCCAACTAAGATGGCCAGGTCGTGCTCCAATGAAAAATTCATAAAGCTTGGATGACATTGAGTGAGAGATCAATAACGAAATCATCACCAGAGCTACCACAATAGAAAACCAATATTTTGTAAAATCTTCACCAGTGCTACTAATGAATGGTAAATGAATGGATACATCTCTTAAAATTATTGGAGTTAGATAAATCAAAATTCCTATAAAATAATTTGTGGAAACAAAGATCAAAGAGTGAGTTAACACCTTTCCTGTGGCTACTTCCAAGTAATAATTACCAATAAATTGAATAGTCAAAGCTCCAACAAACATTAATAAATTTGGTAAATAATGTTCAAATCCATAATAATGTTGAGATGAGACAATGTAATAAAGGAAAAATGATTGATGCAGCTGTTCAATAAGGTTATTAAGACTTCTGATAGTAATTTCTATTACTCGGCCAAGCAAATAAAATGTTTGATTCAAACTCTTGTTCATAGACGAGGATGGAGCAATTGAGTTTGTAATAGTGAATGCATGTGTGAGTTGCTTTCTAAACCAACCATGAGGTCCTGTAGGAATTGATATCAATTGGTTGTACCAGTGATACATTACTATGACACTTTCTTCAATAAAATCACGAGGAATTGCATTGTTGAGTGCTTCGTTAAGCTTATAGAGCAATTTTTGATATAAATAAATAGTTATTGGTAAATGTTTCTTGAATTGAGAATATTTCTTAATTACAGAATCGACATTACTGCTCGTTGTGGGATCAGCTTTGAAGAACGAGGCCAATACAGATGATCCAAAATTATAATATCCCTCGCTCAGTAATCCTGTTATGACATTTACCATGTCAAGATTAGGTAGCTCTCCATTTACTCCTTCCGTTAAAATTGCAACTTGTTCAAAATCAAATGAATCTAAATCAATGGTGATGGCTTCTCTCATTCTTCCAGTAGGTATGACTGCAGAAGATATAAATGCGTCCTCACCTGCCCATTGTTGATCATATCCATCACTGATGACCAAGATAATGTCATGATTCAACCACTTCATTCTTGAAATCATCTTTACAATGGACAGAGAGAATGCTAAGCTTTCTAATTTTGAAAATGGAACTGTCAGAACAATTGACTCTTTGCCATTTCCACGTCCAGGCCTTATTGTGACATACAAATTCTCTCCTTTCACTCTAACAATCTTATTGATATAATTTCTTTCAATTTCGAAAGAGTGTCTTTTCAATTCGTTGAAAAAAGGTGTCTTTTCCAAGTTTAAATAATTTTCTATTGTTCTGTACGTTTGCTCTCTGAAATCATCCGATGATCGATTCAAAACTTTCAATTGATTATAAATATCAACACCGAAATTAGCATCCATTTGATTATACTCTGGATTTTGAAAGAAAACAGATAGAGCATTCTCCGAGTAATAAACATGTTTTGATAATAGAGGCCAACACATAAACCATCCAATGGCTCCAATAAATAACAATAATGAAATCAAATTGAAATATTTTCCAATCAGAATAAATAATTTGCGAATACCTGTTGGAGGTGGTGAAATTATAGGGGTATTATTACCATCTGTAGGAGTTACCAACGTTGGTGCACCTGTATCGGAATTGGTTGATGATGAGATCGGATTAGGTTCTTCTTCTTCGGTGATGATAAGATTCGGATCCGTCATTTTTTTCTTCTAATCATACCTTTCAATAAAGGATCACTGAACTAAAACATTGAGACTACGTTGTTGCCTTTGATGGTTCAACTATTCCATCCAATTGATGAATGGATTCCATGAAATTTGCTGAGAATTGGTTTCAAATTCTGAAAATTGCAGAGAAAAAATACCTTCACACGTTATAAGCCTTTCACTCCGCGTCCATAGCGCTGTCATCTTTTTATTCCGAATATTCACAACCACACTCATAAAATGTCCTCTTCTTCCGTTATTCATGAATCATCAACATCAGCAACACCCATTCGAGTATGCGTTACCGGAGCTACAGGCTTTATCGCTTCTCATATTGTTTATCAACTATTACGAAAGGGATATATTGTTCACGCTACAGTGAGATCAGTAGAGAAGGGAAGAAGAGAAATTATAAATAATATCAGAGATTATGAGAGCAAGAATTCTGAACTTGGGAAATTGGATCAAAAACTTTTAGAGGAAAGACTGATTTGTTTTGAAGCTGATTTATTGAAAGAAGGAAGCTTCAAGAATGCCATTGAGGGATGTCGTTTTGTTCATCACACTGCTTCACCATTTAAGGTGCATGTACAAAATGCAAAAACAGATTTGGTAGATCCTGCAGTGAAAGGAACTTTGAATGTGTTGCAAGAATGTGTAAAATTGAGAAAGTCTCAAAGAAATGACGATCCATCTCGATTTCAAAGAATTATTTTAACGAGTTCCATAGCTTCAATTACTGATAGTGCAAAACCAAACAAGGTTTACAATGAGAAGGACTGGAATGAAGAGTCCTCTCTCACCTATAACCCATACTTGTATTCAAAGGTGATGGCTGAGAAGGCTGCTTGGCAATATTTACAAAAAGCACAATTAGAACACGGAAACGAATTTATTGAACTAGTAACACTCTGCCCTGCTGTAGTTATTGGCCCTCCAATGAATCCAAGACTGATTAGTCAGAGTCATGAAAGTATCATGTTAATGGCTCGAGGAGAATTCCCAGTGATTTTGCCTTTGGATTTTCCATTTGTTGATGTTCGTGACGTTGCAAAGGCACATGTCATGGCCATGGAACACAATATGAACGATAGATCGTGTTTTGCACCTTACAAAGTTGAAAGATTTATTATTTCTAATGGAGAGACAACATCGATGAAGGATTTGGTCAAGCAAATGAGAGAAGCTAAAGTTCCTCCTTATAAGTGGGCTAAGAATTTACCAACAATTTCTCTTTATGGATATATTGGAATTGGAGTTGGTAGATTGGCAGCTTTACTGCAACCAAAAGGTTTGAGACAATATTTAACAAGTATTCTTGGAAAACCATTGTACTTTGATAACACAAAGGCCAAACGAGTGCTTGGATTGGAGTTTAAAAATTGGAAGGACAGTGTTACAGATTCTGTAAAGTTTTTGGATGAAAATGGGTTTATTCTAAGCAAACTATAATTACCCTAGTCCTCCATTGTTTATCACAAGAAATGCTTTGTACTCACATTATTAGCACTACAAAATGATGACAAACAGGTCACGAAAGTTTACCATTATTTTAAGGCAAGTTGATGGCCGATTAGAATAGTAGTGTCTTTAATAAGTAAATTTACAAATTCAACCACCACAAATAATCCACAAACATAAAAAAACGATGAAAGAAGAGCATCATAGAAGTCCCCAATTCACCAACTATGGTCGAGTGAGGTGTCCAAGATATAAATTCTATCACTCACCGTCAAGGTATTCACAACACCACCAGCACCATTATCATGACTCGGAACATACATTTGAAAAGATTTACCAAGTTCTCGTTCCAGGTATTCACAAAACCAATCAAAACTTGGAAGAGTTGATTCTCACACAAGAGGAAATTCAATCGTTGAGTCATCCATTGTCACCTCAATTTATGCTTGGGCTTGGACAAGCTCCTCCAAATGAATATACATCCTCACAGAATGAACCTCCATTCTATGTCTTGGATGTGAGTCGATTGCTGTCACAGCCTCAAACACAACAAAATTTTCCTGAAATTTCATCTTCACAATCCTCGTCATTATCTTTTCAAACCTTAAACGACGAAGGTGAAATTGAGGAATCACAACAACCACCTTCAACCACCACTACCACAGTTAAAGCTAGCTCTCCAGTCAAACAAGATTTAGATCCATTCTGGTCCAACGTATGTCGAGTGATATTGAATAGATTCATGAATATCACTCATTTAAATTTGGATTCAAACGGAATTCATAGTTTACAAGTGTGGCAACCATTAGTAAGATTGAGGCACTTGATTTCTCTTTCTTTGCGTCATAATAACCTGGAATATATTCAAGAATTGCAACATTTAAAAGGTTTAGGAATTGTCAGTTTAAACGTTGCAGGAAATCCATTCCTAACTGCACAAAACAATCAATTCATGCGAGAGGATATTGCACTTCTCATTCAATACTTTCCTTCTCTTGAAAGTGTTGATGATTTTATCATTCCTGAAGAATTTAAGGGTGAAACCATAGTGATGCGAAAAAGCGTCTTGCCAGGTATTTTGACGTCAAGTTTCTACGAAAATACTTTTCAGCGAGAGTATATAGAGTGGTTTCTTCTTCAATACTTTACATATTTTGATTCGAATCGAGATCAACTCTTTCAATTCTATCATGAAAATGCCACCTTTTCCTTCTCTTATAATATGAATGAAATTGTTGACTTACCTGAAACAGTCGAATCTCGTTTCGTAATGAAACCCTATAAACCCTACTCTAGAAATGTTCGATTCATCTTGGAGAAGGAATATATTGATAAGAATATTTTAGAAAGCTCAACTATTAGTTATGGAAAGGAACAAATTGTGGCAAGATTGAGAATGCTGCCACCATGCAGTCATAATTTGAATGTGAAATTAGTGGATGTTCAGAATGTACCTTTTTTGAATGGCTTACTTGTAGTGTTTCATTGTCCATGCGAACAGTTTGATATGAAAGGTTTTGCGTTTCCTCGTTCGATCGATTCCGTGTTCTTCATGACTGAAAATCAACCCATGGATATCTCCGCGAGTTTGAATTTGCCTTTCTTGATTCGAAATCATCAATACCATATTCGACCTTATTCTTCCCTTAATTTGAATCAATTTCGATCAGATGCTAATATCTATGAAGCTTGGAATTTCGGAACTCCTGCATCGACAACGACTCCAAATTTCACATTTTCTGCTGAGGCCATTCTCTCAGACTTTTTACAGGCAACAAAACTCAAACGAGAATTTGCAATTCCTTGTTTGGAATATGTTGGTTGGAATCTCCAGAAAGCCATGGATGTGTTTATGATTGAGAATAGAAATGGTACAATTCCGGCCCAATGCTTTCAAGTGTAAATAAGAATATCATTAAATTATCTACAAGTTCTTCTTTTTCATGTCTATATCAAATAAATGATTCAGCTCGTTGACAACTTGTACATGAATAGGATCATAGTCTAATCCATCCACACTAATGGTAGCTTGGTTTCGAACGCCATCAACCATTTGGCACTCATTGACCATAAATGTTAGATAATTGAGGTCAATCTGAACATCTATTCCTTGCATTGGCTTATTTTCAACAATAGCATTTCTACAATACTCAAATAATAAATATAATATATAGCCTCCCCAATTACTGACACCACAAACGAGTAAAAAGTCACTCTTCATCACACATGCTATTTTCTCTCCATTAGGAATGCATTTCTCAACATGTTCAAGAACACTACCCATTCCAATTTCATTTCCTCCATCACCAATGCTCACAAGAGGAGTGTTTGGATGTTTCTTTTGGACATATTCAATAATGATGTCAAGAGCAAGATTATAACCAGAAATTTCAATGCCTCTCATACTGTAACATTTTCCATCTTTTGATCTTCCAACTCGTTCAATTGAAATGAAAGAATGAATGTCATCTAAATAATCTTTACATTCTGCAGAAGCCTGGTGAATATCGTTGCAGTCTTGTCTGGTCACCTTAACAATTTTTACTCGTTGTTCATCATTTCCAAAAACCATTTTCAAGAATTTTAACATTCCTTCGTATTGATTTTCGTCCACAAAATAAAGAACATTCAAAGGAGTAAATCTCAGCACTCCTAAACCAATCCAAATGGCTCCTAATGGACCATCTGTTTCTGCATAGCCATTGGGTGGTACTGAAAATCCGGTAATAATTGCAACGAATTTTTTGTTGGAATTTTCAGAGCTGGATGATGTAGAATCGACAAGTGTCATGATGGAATTTAAAATATAATCATGAACAATGCGAACGATTGATTGAACATTGTAATCCTCCGAAATATCTTTTGAAGCGTTTTGAAGAAGTTTGTCAATACCTCTCGTTCCTAAATCTTGAGAAATAATTTTTGAAAGAGATGAAAAGAGGGTGTGCTGAGAAGACATTTTTTTGTTTCATCCAATCATTAATACCATCTATTATTGAAATATTAATATTTCCGAAATTGATTTCCTCCATTTCTCTGTGTGTATGTTATTGCAATTTAAGCTCGAGTTTGGCTTTTCAATTCTTGGAATTGTATCCATTTTGGCAGAACTTGGATGGGGCAAAAAGAGTTGTTCCTTTTTGAAGAGTTCAAGCATTGTATTCTCCTCACTACCCACTCTCACCTTGGTCCACACCTCGTGATTCATGCCAACGACCAAGAGAATTTACCTCGTGATTCAGGTGACCAAGAGAATTTCAAATGAAATGGAAACCAGATGATGGCTTATAAAGGCTTTCTTGAATGGTCGTTATTATTAATAGCACCAAAAAACCAACCGAAAAAAAAAAACATTTTTTCAAAGCCATTGCTCGTTCCTCCATACAGCAACGAAATTGTCCCTAACAAGTCCTCACTCGTCTTGTTCTAGAATAATTTTCGAAACAACCTGACATTTATTTAGGTTTTATTGTCTTCATCATCACCACTCAATCAACCACCATATAGCCTCACGCATCCGTTGAAAATGCATATGCTTTATAGGGATTTTAATTTTTTGAATTCACCAGAACAAAATAGTATGGGCAAGAAGCAAACAACAACATCATCCTTGTTGGACGAGATTGTTGTTTCTTGCTATACTCGTTCTATGGGTGGAAGAAGGGAGAACTTGTACTTCTTTAGCCATGACGACGGCAGAGGGCCTCGCTGTTTTTGATGTGGCTATGTTCGCATTGAAACAAGTTGATTTTTCCTATCGCCCATTGGCTGTAGGATCTTCTAATCATGACTCCCGTATTGATACTCTTATTCAACAACTTGACCAATCCATGAACTTTATTGCTAGTACAACAAATAGCACCACTGCTGGTAGTAATACATCTGCAATCAAAAAGCCCGCTTTCAAGCAGAGTGTTATGTTTGTTTATAACGCTGAATCATTGGATGCCGATTCTGACGATGATTATGATGATGATACTTTATCAACTTCTTCAACATCTTCATCCGATGATGAGTCTGCAACATCTTTAGAATTATCACGGGCAATTAGAACAGGCTTCACTGGCATTATTGATTTTGAGAAGAACGAAATGATGATCTACCCACCTTCTCATTCTACATACTTACACAAGGATAGCATTATCAATTTAATGGATATTGCTGAAAGTATTTGTTGTTCAACCATCTACATTTGTATGGAGAAGAATCATCCTGAAGTGAAGGAATTTGCTCGCGGATTCATTTATGCTGGATTTCAACTTGTTCAACCAAGCATTAAGAAGTTGAATCCTACCGAATGGGTTTTGTTTGGAGCTGAGTTGTAAATAGTAGTAATAGTGGGCACTAGTGAGCAAGATAGTTTTTGCAATTGGTCAAGCATGAAGGGATTCATGAATTCAATATCATACGATATCTAGTAGAGAGGACAAACCACTGCTTTGGATGACAGATTGAACAATTGTAAATTTCATGACCATCAAATCATGAAATTTTGATCTTTGTTCGCATAATCTCGATAGTAGAGTTGTTGGAATGTCTGTCTCTATTTTGGAGGATGACTGTGATTTGTATTTGTGTTTCTTTTCGAATAAAATTTTGGAGTTATGAAAATCAAGACATCTCTTTTTTGGTTTGATTGTTCCCTTAATCAAGCTTAACTGATAAATTCGGTGAGAGCCTCTGTACTGTTGAACAAGAGAGTTCTTTGTAAAAGTCTTCATCCATTGACTTCCTCTCGAAGAAGAAAGTGAGTTCACTTGAGAAGACTTTCCTGGTTTTAGAGTAAGCTCGATTTATTCAAGGAGTGATTCTTCATTCCTTTTCCTCTCGTCTTGCAATTTGAAAAGAGTGAACAAATAACTGCCAAGCAAGGTGAATAGTGTTGATGCAATACTGTAAGTGGAGAAAAAGTGATGGTGACCTTCACTTCTATGAAGAGAAAGAGACAACACGCTTTCGATCACAGATTTGAGTGTCACAATCACTGAGGTAGACAATGGGGAAGTTCTCGAAATGAGCACAAAATTCGAAATGTTGACTATGAATGCCACAAAACCTGTACCAATTAAAATGATTAAGAATTTAGGTTCAAACAAGAATGGAACAGCTGATGCCTTCTCAAATTCTCCTGTCATGACACAAATTGGAAATAAAAATAAAATAGCTCCAATGGTGTTATAAATTAAAATAATCCAATGGTTCTTCTGAGTAGATGACATGATCTTTTTCAAATAGATAGAGTATAAAGCCATAAAACAGCTCGATACTAATCCAAATGCAAATCCAACAAGATTAATTTTTGATAATTGTGTTTCCTTAATTCCTGCCATAAAATATCCAATAGCAATGATAAAACAAGCAAAAATAATTCTTTTTGAAATGTGTTCACCTAAAAGAACAAATGTGAAAAGTGCAGTAAAACAAATGCTAATACTTCTTGCTGTATGATAAACATGAATGTCTGAATAATCTAAACATAAATTATTGAAAGTAACCATTCCTACGTAGAGAAGAGAAACAGGCATGATTTGAATTGCTGTTTCTATTTTAAATTCAAAATCTGGTAAAAAGCTAAAACAAAAGGTTCTTTGAAAATTATTAGCAAAAATTGAAAATATTTGCCGTCATCATCGACAAGTGACAGAAAATCAATGTATATGTCATATATGACAATTATTGAATAAAAATGATTTCAAATATTTAACAATTATTTCATACCTATTGAGACTATAAGTACAAAGAATGCAAATCAGTGCCACTAGTAAATGAGACCAAGTCATTGTCAATGGAAATGGAAATGTATATTCTCCAATATCCATTAAATATTTTGAGAAAAATAATGAAGATATCGATGTGATAATAAAGAAAATTATTGCAAATAATACTTGACTATGGACATTGGTGAAATTCAATCAATGTTGAACACAACATACATTTTAGAAGCATCTTTTTGAGAGTGGTGCTTGTTGTGGATGAGTGATGATGATGATGGTGAATGGGATGGTATCGGAGAAGATGATTTTGAGAGAGGTAAAATTGTTTCCGATTCTTCATGATTCGTTCGTTGTTGTTGTTTGGAAGATGAAGTGATACGAGAGCTGAGTTCACCAACCATGGAACTTGATGACATGTTGTTGTATTTTTTTAATTGAAAAATTATGATTTGGAAAGATGAGATACCTCAAAACAAGTACGTTGTTGTCACAAAGGTTGATGTTGTGAGAGAATATACAAGGAGGAGAAGAGGTTTATTATTTCAAAATATGATTATTGAAAAAGCCAGATCCAAAGAGTTGAGAAGTATTGTTCACGTTTCTACTGTCCACAGTGGAGTGATGAGGAGGCGGTGGTACGTTGAACGAGTAAGAACTGGTTGGTTGTTGTTGGTGTTGTTGAGTATGAGGCATGTTGTTGAAAGTGTGATCCTCACCAAAGATAGATGGAGTAGGATTGGCAGGGAAAGGTGAGCCCATAAAGTTGTTTCCACCATTCATACCTCCTTGTGGCATGTGAGTCAAGTGAGCATAATTCATCCATTGTTGATATTGCTGTTGCTGGGGAGGCATTGGTTGCATCATGTATGGTGCATTCATTCTATTTTGATTGTTGTATTGAGGTGACGAATAACCATTAGAAAATGCGTAAGGTAAAACGTTTGGGAATTGGTTGCCTGATTGTGTCTGACCAAATAAATTAAACTGAGAAGCTGGTTGATTGGCATTGCTATTGAAATGACCGAACAAGGATGGTTGTTGTGTCTGGGTGGATTGATAATTGCCAGCATGTTGCTGTGGGTTTTGAAAATTGTTTCCTCCCGTAAAATGGAATGAGCTATTGTTCAACGACATTTCTGCAGGGTTTAGGAGTGGCTTGCCAAATTGAAACGCGTTAGACATAGGTTGCCAGCCATTATTGAAAGCATTGTTTGGTTGGTTGTTTGGATGATTTGGTGGAGAAGGTGATTTCCTTGCTCCATTGAGCTTTGGATCACTACTGGTGGTGACAATTTGATCATTCACAGAAACAATATTTGATGGAGTCACAACAGGTGGATGTTGGGTATTGACAGAGCTATTCCCAGAGCTCATAGTATCGCTAGATGAAATCGTGTCCATTGGTGCTGTAACCTGAGATGACTGAGAGGACGATGTATTGCATGATGCCATAGATTTCGACGAATCTTCCGTGACTTTCTTTACAGGTTTAGCACTCTTTTTGTCATTGATATTTGATTTAGGTTGATATCTTGGGAATTGCTCAGGTGTCACCTTAATAGAGACATCACTCATGTCATTCTCAAAAAGAATGTGAGTAATTTCTGGTTGTTGTGGTTCAGTGGCCTGATCATCGGAATGAGGAGACTCAACTTCATGCACATCTTTGTGTACCTCTCGTTTTTTCTGTTTTTCCTTCTTGATAATATCTATCATCTCCTTTTCGATCTTTTTTCGTTCCTCCTCCATCTTTTTCTGTTTTTCTTGCTCTTGTTTCTTCTTTTCTTGCTCTTTCTTCTTTTTCATCTTCTTCTCACTTTTTTCTTTTTCTTTAATTTCCTCTTCTTCGATTAACTTTGCTTGCATATCTAATGCTTGTTTTTCTTTGAAAGCGTTTAGAATATTGTCATAGAATGCCTTAGCAGCAAATAAATGAAAGACTCTCCTACTTTCTCTCCATTTCAAAATATTTTCTTCAGAATTTTCACTTTCACATTCTGACTCTTCATCTTCTTCCTCTTCCTCGGTTTCTTCATCTTCTTCCTCTTGTTCGTCGTCTTCTTCTTCCGAGCATTCTTGATCATCTTCGTCAACATCGTCCTCTTCGTTGTCGTCATCTTCATATTCATCGTCCTCAGATGCATTGTTATTATTATTTTTCTTATCCTTGTTCAATATTAAATTTTCCAAGTTGCTTTGCTTTATGCTATGCTCGAATCTTTGAAGCAGTTGAATAACATCACTGGATTCGTGATGTTTTACCCATTCTTCGGAAAGTGTGATGATGGCATCCTTACTGATTGAAAGATTCTTTCCAAATTCATATTGAGCTAAATCCTCTTGAGATAACTCTTCAGAAGGATAAGGAGGAGGAGGTGGTGGTAAGTTCTGCTGACTTGATGTACCATTTTGAGCAACGTTTTGCGTAGATGTCGTTGAAGCAGTTGTTGATGGAGTTGTGCTTGTTGTATCAGCGGTACTGTTGATTTGCTGTTTAGAAGGAGCTGACCTATCTTTTGAATCATCTGTGATGTCTTCGATAATCGGACTTGTTGGTTTCGACGGAAAACCATTGTTATCGCTTGGATTGAATTTTGTTGTAGAATAGTATTTTACAGTTTTTTCTATCACACGTACATTCCCACTCTTTTTAAATGTTGTTGTTGTTAGCATTTCGGTTCCGTCCTTGTTGATGACTGTTCTTTTAGTGGTTTTTGGTGTTCGGTTACTATTATTATTATTGCGAAGTTTTGAAGACCTGTCCACAGTGGTGCAAAAGTTAAATTGGCATTCATTGTTATGATCTGGATATGCAAGTTCTTTGCAATATTCCGTAAACAATCTTTCTAATTCTCGGTCGAGAATTGTTTTGTTCCTTCCACATACTGTACACGAACAAACTCTTTGATATTGTGCTTTTATCTTTTTGAGCAACACATATGCGTCAACATTGAACAATCTTTTACGAGTAGTAGAGTTGAGTCTTCTCCAAAAATCATGAAGTGATGTAGTTTGGCTATCCGATCGTTTAGAAGATGAGACTTGCGGAGCGGTTTTATCTCCTTTTGATTGTGATTTGCTACTACTATTGCTCTTCTTTTTACCGTGTGTACTCTATGTATCGTTGTGATGATGATAAAATTAATAAATAATCAATCGGACGTTAAAATGTTGTTGATGTGATGAACATTCGCATTAATCGTAAAAGCCATTATTATAAAATCAATCCCATTGTAACATGATTTCCATTAGAGACGGTGATGATAGTGGTGATAATTATATTAATAAATAAAACGGTGCGAACAATAACAGTCAGCAAGAAGGCTCAAAGCTTGGTGACTTACCTTTTTGCTGGGCATTTTTTTTTAATTGGAACTCTGGTTCCGAAGTCGGAGGCTTTGAAAACCACTATTAAAGAACCATGAATGGAATTGTATTTAAATTGTTAGTTGGCCTTGAAAGGTTTTATGGGCAAGCTTGAAGAACAACAACTCAGTTTTGTACCCTAAGTCTCCATCACACTTCCAAAAAAATATCTTCACTCCTCTCGAGTTGCACCAAAATATTATTTCCTCATTCAAGTTGCGATCATCAATGAGCACTCCATCATGGAAACCTAAAGGCAATACGTTTTGTAAGTACTGCCAACAATGGATTCGTGATACACCTTCGGAGCAAAAAAGACACGAGAGATCCAAACACCACGTTATAAATGTACAAAATTATATCCGAAATCAACAACAACAAGAGAGAAATGTTGAAAAGGAGCAACAAAGAAATCGGAAATTGTTAGATAATATTGAAAAAAGAGTATCTAAAAATATTAATAATGATGAGTCTTCAAATCCATATTTTCAACAATTCCTGAAACATCAAGAGGAAATGCAAAAGATTCCTTTGTTACCTCCTCCGATTCATTTGATATCATCACAACAGCCACCACAGCAACAATCTGAATTGGCTAACGAAAACATAGTAGAAACGGAAGAAAAATTTGAACCTGAATCATTTGAACATAATGATTTACCGCTGAGTACTCTTGTATCGAGTAGTGACGCAACTGAGCAGAAAACATCATTCGTAAAATCAAAGCATACAAAGAAAAGTGTCAAAACCAGTTCTGCACCCGCTGAAATTGGAGGATACTATGATGATCCGAACTATTTTTACTACGAGCAAGATGATGAAGAAGAAAGCAAAGAAGAATCCTCTAAGGCATCAGAGGCCTCTGAAGCTATTGAACAAAAACAAGAAGCTAATAAGGATATTCCTGTTGTAAAGACACAAACATCCTCCTCATGGAAGAATAAGTATGCTACTAGTTATTCCACATCATCTAACACTACATTTGGACAATGGGAGGTTGTGAGTGTTGCAAAACGTGAACCTGTGACTTCAAACAACGAAGCGTCACAACTTTCCTTTGCAACCAGTGCTGGTGATAATTTTAAAAACGATGACTCTTTAACACATGAAGAAGACACTCTTGGTGGATCATACACTCACACCGACAAGAAGAGAAAATTTAATGCCTCAACATCCGCTGATCTCTCATCCACTAAGAAAGTCAAATCTGAAGACTCCACGCAGCCTAAAAAACCCATTTCTTTTTCTCTCTCTAGGAAAAAGTAGTCAACCTCTCTCAATACATCTCGCAAGTTGGCGCCAATTCTGCTACTAAAAACTTGATTGTAACCTGCAAAAAAATGTTTTTAGGCAGTCGATCAGGGGTCGGATTAACGAAAGAATTAAATCATTCAATCAATCAACGAAGAAAACAAGAACAACACTGGGAAACGTTCAACACAATCAAACAGACCGATGCCAAACAACGATTTGCTGCTGAGTGGGAAAGTAAAACCACAATCAAAATACAAAAGGGACAACTTCAAAAGAGGTTGGACGAGCTTCGGAAAGAAAAAGAGCAAGATCTAGAAAGGCGCCGCAATAAACTTGCAGAAAAATTAGCACTTGAGGATGAACAGTACAAGCAAGAATTAGAGGCAACTCAAGAAACGACTGAAGAGAGACGTAAAAAGCTTGAGCAGCGAGCAAAGGACTTGAAAGAGCAACGAATTATGAGAGATCAAATTGCTTCCCGAGAGAAACAACACCAACGATTTATTCAAAATAACGACATTCTTCGTGATGCAAAAACAAGAACTAATACTCTTAAATGTGCAGCCGACAGAATGAGGCAACAAGAAGAAAAAGAGGAGCTTAAAATGATTGAGAAAGACAGAGAAGAATACTTTACCCAATTATGGGAGCAGGATAGGCTGAAGAAGGAAGACAGGGAACGTTCAGAACGAGAAAAACAATGGATGATGAACGAACAATTAAAACAGTCTCTTGACGACCAAAAGAGAAAACTGGAAGAGAACAAGCAAGAAATTCAGCGATTAAAAGAAGAAGAAGGAAATTTATTAAAAGAGAAATGGGCTCTTGAAGAAGAAACGGAGAGAAGAAAGCAAAAAGAAAAGCAACAACGATTATTAGAGCTTCGTAACAGAGTAGAAAAATTCAATGAAATGAACCGAAAACAAAAGCAAGAAGACATGAGAAGAGAAAGAGAGCTAGATCTTCAATTCTTAAACCATATACTTGAGCAGCAAAATTTAGAAGAAATTAAGGAAAAGGCAAAGAGAGATAGAATTAAGGAAGAGGCTAGACAGTACCAAAAATGGATTTTGGAGATGATGAAGAAAGAAGAAGAGGACACAAGACAACTGGATGATTTAATAATGCAAGAAAACGAACGATCTTGGCAAAAACGTCTCGAGCAGTGGAACAAGGAACAGAAAGCTAGAGAGAAATTAATGCAAGAAGTAATGGAAGAGCGACGAAACCAAATTCAAGCACGACTTGATGAGGCTAAAAGAAGAAGAGAGGAAAGCCTTGCAGAGCGTGACAGATTAAAACAAGAGATGGTTGAGGCACAATTGCGACAACAAGCTGAATTTGAAGAAAAACGAAGATTTTTGAAAGAAAACCAAGGCGATATTTTAGATCAAATACGGTACAATGATTTCAAAAAACAGGAAAAAGAAAAACAAAAACAAGCAGAACAACGTGCACAACTCTATGCAGAGCAAATGTATCAACAAAAACTCAAGGAAGAACTTGAGAAACTGGAAAGAGAAAAGCCAGCTCAGTTCACTCATTTAAAAGTTAGAAAGAATAATATTTTTTAGAAGTCGAACGTCATAAATATTGTCAAATAATAATTTAATGTGAACAATATTGTTATTGATCTGTTATTTCGGGTGACGCGTAAAGTGTGTTCATTGCTTCTAAAATATAATCTGACAAATCAATTATAAGTTGTAAACTTGTATCCGACGTACATATGAAGGAAACAAACAAAGAATCACCTAATTCTTCTTCGTCATCTTCATCGTTTTCAACAGAGGTTTCTGATTTTGATTTATGCATACCTTGGTCTTGATTTACCGCTTTGGTTGGTTCCGTATGCATTTGAAGAACTGAATAATCGTCATAACAACTGATTATATATCTATTCTTTCCGAATGGTAATTTGTTAGCCTGTTCAGAAGCTTGAATATGTGTTGATGGAAAAGTATTATCAAATTCAATTGTACAATCTTCGGAATAACCTCTAGACACAATATTTCCTTCCATATCACACACAATTATTGAAACTAGTCCATCAATTCTATTAAATAATTTTTCAAAAAACGGATTATTCTTAAATTTCTGTTCTTGATCTTGTGCAGCCATTAAGTGTTGTTGCTGTCGGCCAAAACTTTGTGCCAGTTGAGGTTGTTGTTGGTGTTTGAGACTTGATGAAAGAAGACTCATTTTTAATTGTTTAGTTTTATCTCAGAGATTTTACCGAAATATGTTTTCTCGATTCACTCAAGCCCGTTGCAAGACGTTCATGCAAACATCGTCTAAAGGGTGTTACTGAATGTGTTTGAAATCACCGATCTATTTCTGAGCAGTAACCAATTTCTAGAAATTCTTTTTTTTCAACTTTGTTGGTTTGCTAGCAACTTTGGCAACGAAAGCGTTTTCTTCAGTTCAGTAGTAGTTGAGAACCATCACTCCATTCTTTCTTGCACTCCATTAATGGACTGAAATTCCTTCCTCAATTGTGTTGTTGCTTTGAGAGAATTATTACAGCTTAGTTGTTGATTATGGTGCACAATTTTTCACATTGACATTTCTCATTGTTTTCTGTAATTCAACGAAGGATGTAACTTTCCAACATGTTGCTTCGTTTGTTCTCCTCCATTTGAATTGGTTGTGGGAATGTTTGTTACTTGTGACAGGGAGGATGATCCCAATGCAGCAGAACTACTACCAGTAGAAATATTTCCATGTTCAATTTCATTCCGATGTGTATTCTTTGTTTTCCTATGATGATGAGAAACAGATTCTTGTATGGTAGGAATAACATCATTGTGGTGATCATTTCTAGAAGAAGACACCAAAGCGTTGCTGCTTCCTTCTAAATGATGATTTCGGGATGGAGCAATCACAGGAACAGGATCCAATATGAGCGAATCGTCATCTACATATTCCACTCGACCAATTCTTGAATAATTCTTCTGAGCACCACCACCGCCACTACTACTACTATTACTACAACCAGTGGTGAAAGGATAGGGTCTCGGAAATGCAAAACTACTCTCAGAAAAGACTCGATTCTTATTGTTCTTTAAAAACTGGGAGAGTGCTGATGAGGAGGATGAAGAAGATTTGATCTTTTGAGATGAAGAGCTGCTATTGCTACTGGTGCTGAATGATGAGCCTCCCTTCTCCATTTTCAAATAACCTTCAAATCCTTTGATGATATTTCCATGATGAAGAGTATCTTGAAAATAGACTTCCTCAGCTCTATTGATAGAATCTTGAATACATTTCAGTTCCGCTTCTAATTGTTGCTTTCTCTCTAAAAGTCGTTCCATTATGATGATTTTGTGAAAGTAATAAATTCTTCCGATCCGATTCAATAACGCGAGTGAGGTGTTTTGTGTATTTTTGAATTTTTGTTTGAAATGGTCATGATTTTAAATTTCATCACACTACTGTGCACAACGTTTGAGTCTTTACAAAATTAAAATGACACACATTGGTTTAACTCGAGTTTGTTGGTTGCGTCTCGTCCCTTGTGTGTCCCTCTTAATTTCGTAAAGATTTATTTATCTGACAGGAGTAGGAAAGTATGCCACTTTTCCTCTTAATTTGGTATTCTTCTTTGCTCGAGTCGTGAATGCAATACAATCACCATTCGAGACACGACTTTGAAATTCTGAAACAGTCCTTACGAGGTACACTGTTTTCTCACAAGTGGCACAGAAATGGGACTCGAACGAAGAGCTACCTAATTCATCAAATGATAGTGGGCATTTGTAAATCCATTCACAATTCTCAATAAAGTTTTCTTCATAATTCATGACAGGTGTTTCCTTAATTTGGAAAGCAGAGGACGAAGCATTATTTGGTTGAAGAGGAAGCATATTGGGAGAATGGAGTTTCAAATGTTCAATTCTTCTCCTTAATACATGCATCCAATTCTTTACATTGAGAGACTTTTCAAATTTTGGAAAATAATAACACACTAATGGTTTCCAAATGGTAAATTGTACCAAGACAAACCCAATATCTTCATCTGATTGTGGGTCTTTGTTCCCTATCTTCTTGTGTTTCTCCTGATTAAATAACAACATCAAAAGAGAGGAGTGACATTTAGCAAATGCAAACAAGCTCTTCAATTCCATAAATTCAGCAATATGTAATAAAATTTCGGAAGGAATTTCAATAAAATTTAAAATGAAATTTGGGCGTGACGTGTTGGAAAGTGCATCGAGATCATCTTGGGCATCTCCATGATGACGTGAAATTTTGCTTGAAAAGAAGCGCATTTTTTTTGTTTCTGGTTGTTTGGAGACAAGTTCATGAAAATGTCATTTTGCAAAGGCGAGGAACTCTTTCCTTTTCGTTCGAACATGTTCCCACAACTCAAAATGCTCAGAAGGGAGCAGTAAGGATTAACCACAGGTCCTATGAAAACAAGAAACTTTATGGCCTCACTCAGGAAGAGACTCGAAATCAAGAGCTCTTAAACGGTGTTACAATAATTATTTGTAACATTAAAAATAACGCAACTTCTTTTATGATTACGATAATCAAGAGTTGAGCTTCCGACACAACTCCATCCGTTTAAAAAATGCTCGCAACCAAACCCTCCATGTTGTTCTTGTTATTACTGGTCATTCTGCCCGTAATGATGATGATCGGAGAGCTCATGGTAATAGTTGCAGATATTCCAGTTCATTGCGTCCATCATAACATTGGAAATAGTGAATGGAAATTATATCTATCACCAATGATTTATTCTGTAAAGCAAGATGAGAAAGCTCACAGCATTCAACGAAAACAACACATTCCATTAAATTGTACGAGAATGGAGAGAGAGGATGTGAATGTTGCGAGAATAGTGAACGTTTATTTGCAACTTCCAAATATTGTGAGAAGTGAAAATAAGAATGGAAATGTTATTGGAACATGGACCATGGTGTATGACCAAGGATTTGAAATTACTCTTTCTCAATATAACCATAATTATGAAATGAGCATGTTTGCTTTTAGTATGTTTGAAAAAGTGAACAGTACGAGTGAGTTGATTCGTTCAAAGTGTCATCAAACGTTTGTTGGAAATTATAGAAAGACCAGTTATGGAAAACAAAGTGTGACTTCATTTGGATGTTATTATGCTGAGAAGGTTTATCCTCAACCTACAGATGTGAAAGTTTCTCTTCCAATTAATACTTTACTCTACAAATTTTATGATCCAAAGAATCAAGGAAAAGGACTGAATGTCAATAATGACCAATCAGAATTTGACAGTTTGGCAGATGAGTTGGGATTGGATTTAAGATTAATGCGAACCAATGATCCAAAAGAAAAATTCAAAACGGATCGAACTCTCATTGATTGGATTAATACTCAATCAGATGATTTGGGTTGGTCTGCTCGCTCCTATTCTCAATTCGAACAATTCACCAATGAAGAAATGGAAAGAATGAATGGAGCTCGTTCCATCTTGGTGGACAAGAGCGATTTGAAAAAACCACAGAATCTTGATCAAGAAGAGGAAAACTTTGCTCTTGCTTTCGATGAGATTGATTTCAAGTCTCCATTGCCAGAAAATTTTGATTGGAGAAATGTGAGCGGTGAAAATTATTTACCACCAGTCAAAATCAAAGAGCATGTGGATCTTGTTATGCTTTTGCAGCAGTGACAGCCATTGAATCACGAATTCGAATTCAAACCAAGAACAAGCTTAAACCATTACTGGCCGTTCAAGATATTGTGTCCTGCAGTCCTTATGCTCAAAAATGTCATGGAGGTATTCCTTATTCTATTGGACGACATTTACGAGACTTTACGTTAGTTCCAGAATCTTGTTTCCCTTATACTGGTTCTGAACATATTCCTTGTGATTCAAAATGCAACAATCCACCATACATTGTTAAAATGAAAGATTACAAGTATGTGGGCGATTTCTATGGTGCTGGAAATGAAGAGAATATGAAACGAGAAATTTTCAGACACGGTCCAGTATCTGTTGTCATTACTGGTTGGGGTGTCGATCCAGTGACAGGACAAAAATATTGGAATGTAATGAATTCATGGGGCGAACGATGGGGAGACTCTGGATTTTTCAGAATAGCACGAGGCAATGATGAATGCGCTATTGAGGCAGAACCTGTTGCTTTCTATCCTGAGGTTGTTTATACTGCTTGAGAGATGGTAGAATACAAAGTAACATGTAGACAAATAAAACATTTTTCGAAATGCACCAAGTACCATTTCGATTTGGATTATTAATTTTTAAAGAATTACTGCCATTTTCAAATAAAATTTAATATTCCCAATCCAAACAAATGGGTGGCGCTTCGAACAATTCCTTAAGCTTGGTGGCTACTTTCACATGTTCGGGGTGAATGGCATACTTTTGAATGATTTCTTTTGAATCAAATGTTGCACGCAGAGCATAATTGTAACCTTGTGCACGCTCGGGTGTAATATTTCTTCCGAAGGTTAAAGTTTGTACGCCTTCAATTTTTGATGGCAATGAATTCAATTCCTCCATAAGCTCCTTCTCCTTCTCTTCGGAAACTATGCACGAATTGATGAAACACAATCATCACATCAATTATTTACCTTCTTTAAGCTTGAAAAACACAACATGATCAACAGTTTTGCTCATTTTTTGGAATCTTTTTAATAAATTTGGATGTCATGACCAGTGTCATGTCAGCAAGTATATTATTATTGTCAATGTACGCTGATCAATACTTGACTCCTCTTCCAATCGATTCTGTTTTGCAAAAGGATCCGATAACGGATAGTTGTTCCATCATTTATGCTCGTCATACCGAAATGAAAATCATCATATGGTATTACTTGGTGACTAAATCAACTAGTGATATCTTGTCCAAAGCATCCAAAAACTCTTCTCCTTCGCTCTTTGTGAGAGGCTTGACCTCTTTAATATTGAAATTAATGAGGCAGGCTGGTTGCTGCTTGTTGGAAGCATTATTCTTGATTTCTCGCTCCAGAACGCTAATTAAAAATTCTGTATATTCATCAATATATTTCTCAATTTCGGAATAAACTGTGTTTGTTGTACCATATGAGCTCATTGTTTCCGATTGTTGTCTTGCTAAAGACGTTTTGAGTGCCATCACAAGAATATTCTTCATTTCTTCAAAAGGAGGCAACTGCTCAGCATTTTCAAATACCACAGTTTTCATGATATAATCAACAGCCAAGTGCTCCAAATAGGTTTTTGCTTTGAGATGACTTTCTTGTTCCCGAATACTTCTCTCCCGTTGTTGTTGCTCTAATTTTCCTTGGGCAGCGAACGACTTTTTAAATTGTTTTGGAGGCATTTTTTTTGAATTCAAAAACAATTTGGAATTTAGTGAATCTTGTTTGCTTTCGACGAACTTCACACACACATTAAAACAAAAACCTTCGATCGAGGAGTGTCTTGCTAATCAGGTTTCTTCTTACAAATGTTGTTCTCAGCCATAAAAAGACACGATTGACAGCATACACAATCATTAACGCTCCAAAAGTTGAATCCCAAAAGATTGACATGATGGCATACAGCAAAATGTTGAATGCAATCATCTTCCATTCACATCCTCTCAACATGAGTCTAAAGAATGAATAAGTTTGGAAGTATTGTTGACTGTCATCCTTAAAGAAAAATTCTCGATCGTGCAAATAAATAAAGTCAGGAATAAATCCTACTCTATATGAAATCTGCTTGTCAAGAATTTGACCTTGCTTGATTTTGACGTCTGTAATCACTCTCTTGAGATATTCGTTAATGGTATTATAACCATCTATGAAAGCAGCTGGGATGTATCTATGTCTGGGTCCAATGTTAAAATTGAAAAGGTCACTAATTCTAAACTCGTTGCTCATTGGAGAATTAAGGGCAGGGTTGTTCATCTGAGTTCGTTCCTTCATGGTTTGTTGGATGGGCTGTTCAACGAGTGCGTGTTGAGCAGTTTGATTGTCTGCATTATTGCCAGTTGGATTTTGTTGCAAACTGTGAGGTTGAACAGTCAAAGCAGTCACTGGCCTGGATGGATTGATGTTCTTGGGTTGTGCTTGGTTTGTGGCCATCTTTCTGAAAAACCCATTCTTTGCTTCCTCCTCTTGGATTGGCATCAACAAAAGCTTGTCGTAGTTTTCTCGAACCATTTTGGAAACATAGAGATCAAAAGTAACTACAGAGTTGTTTTCTGTTGTTGATTGAATCAAACCTCTCTTGGGAAAAAAGTCATTACTCTCTTGATTGAGACCTTCATAAAATTCTTTCATATTGGTATCTGCAAACCTGAAAACGCTTTCACCATGAATGTAACATCCGTAATGTAATTCGTCCAAAATCAGAATGCTGATATTGGCAATTGAGCATGTATCAATTAATGATGTAATGGGATTTCTGGTAAATCTGTAAATAATGAATCTGAAGAATAAGTATTGTAAAAACGAGATGGACAAATAAAACCATGCCAACAATGCAATTTTAAGAATTGGATGATATCTAAATACTCCGGTTAACGTATTTTCATCTGCTGTATATGACGCTAAATTAATAACTCCACCTCCATCCAAAATTAATAGTACTGTCAAAAGAGTGAACTCAAGACTGGTCCAAGTCATTCCTTGAAGTTTCTCCCATTCTTTAGCTATGAAATAGCTTCTCCAAATACTGACACTAGAATATGTGCCTTCAGCCCTTCCTCCAACTCCAACAACCTTTCCTTTCGTCTTTTCCCAATCCATGAAAAATATATCGTAATTGCAATGTTTGTAGAAAATGTAGGATAGATCAATGGCCTTTGCAACAAGAGCGTATACAATTATAAGGAAGAAGTACCACTTGTCTGAGTCGTTAAAATTTGGTAATAATGCAAACACGCTAGATTGTAATTTAAAGAATAAGTAATATAGGGAAATATAGAAAAATATCAAAACGAAAACACCGTTGGAGGAATGTTCACAAAAGGCAACAATAAACTTTCCCAAGGTGGGAAAATCAATCTGAGACAACCTTCTTCTTGAATATCTATATGTAGAAACACAAGACGTAATCAAACTCAATATCATGATAAGCACTAGGAACACTATTACCACAATCCACACTGTTGTTTGAGATTGAATATAGGAAGCGGAAAAATATATCGAGGGTGTCAGTATGGACTCTTGTTGTGCAGTTGTAAATACCGAGGTTTTCATACCAGCAATTTTTCTTGCTGTATATTTTAAGGTGAGTCTTGGAGGATAAATTTTTTCTGAAGCTTGTGTATTCATTTCCACCCTTAGTTCAGCGCTCTCCAAAAATCTGACAACGGTTGGAGAAGAGGATTCAGTTGTAACTCCTGCAACGTTGTCATAAATGAAAAATCTTCTGTACAGAGTTGCTGTTGAAATATCGTTTGCTGTTATCTTGTCGTCTTTTAAAATCTGAACAGGAACAGGATATAATTTTCCATTGTCCAGAATAACTGAGGTTGATTAATAAAAAGGTTAAATGATTAGAAAGCACCAACGATCAACATACATAATTCATAAAATATAGTGTTTTGAAGCGTAGGGATGGACAGGGCATTGAAGAAACAAGAATTGATGTAATTATTTCCAAAATCTAAAAAACCAGAACCAATATAATTTCCGGTTGGGCACAATTGTAATTGGTTCGTTAAATCTTCAAATCCTAACCAATTTCCGTAGACAGAATATTTTGAAAGAATGAGCTTAAGTCTTGTTGTTCTATCAGTTCGGCCACTAAGACCGACCATTTGTGACAAATCATTGTTGTATAAAATGTCTGTAGCCTTTCCTGTGTATACAAGCCAAGGCATTCCACTTTTCCATCCTGAGAAACCATTCACTCCGTCATCTGCCAATGTATTGTATAATGATAAGTACATTTTGCATGCAGAAGTAGTCTCATCAAAAAGTAATAGAGCGCATAAGTTTGCCAACATTTGACATGATGTAACGTTGTTGAACGATTTGCAATTCGTTGAAACGAAATAAAAATTATCATAAAACAATTTGGATCGAACTGTTTCAGTTGATGGGCTTTCAGTCCTAGAAGTCTCAAACACTTGATTATAAATTACAGATGCAGCTGAATCAATTGGATATTTGCTGCTGAGATCCAAATAAGTGTCTTTCAGTACGCATTTGTCTGACCACTGTTCATAAGGTAAAACAGCATTGTTTCGATCGTAGTAATACATACCAATTGATACATGGACGAACAAACACAAGAAAGGCCATCTGAGCTCGCTATCATGTTAGGGTCTGGACAAGATTTGCATGAATACGGATTTGTTGGATCAGGTATCGAGTTGGGTCCACAACTGACACATTGTTTCGAGCTCAATAACGTTCCGAAATTGTCTCTCTCTATCAGTTTTTTAGAACCTGAGCAAGAACAGTCTGTTTGATTGAAGCCCGCAGTGGTGGGGCCACATGTCATGCACGTTGATCGGTCACGAGAAGATGCAAAAGGGCACTTTTGACAAGAAACGACCCCCGATGTTATAACTTGAATGTACCCTTCCGAGCAGTAGCAATATTGACCGTCATTGGATATTTGGTTTGCAACTCCACATGATTTACACAACATTGAGGTTGAATCATAATATTGTGGATTGTTGCATGTTGTATTCAAGAAAACTCCTTTTTGGGCATGGATGTGTGAGTGAGGAGCAATTAGAACAATAGAAATTAGGATGCAAAGTATCGAAAGATTGGTCCTTATGAATTGATAAACCATTGATGCTAACCCTTTGTTGTTTTCCGATGAAAGCTTCCAATATATTGTTAGTTGTTCAAGATCAGGACTCCTAATACAATATTTTTTTTGTTTTGAGATTTTTGGGCGGTTTGTATTGCCATTGCGCTATTGTTGTATTACGATCTCCAATATTGAGCCCATCTGTGTATGTTTTCCATTAACTGAGGGAAGAGAGCCTTTTCACTTTCATTGATAATACTCTGCATGTATGCGTTGGCGTCTTGGTCGTTCAAGTCAACACGGAATTTCTCTTGAACTTTCATGATATTCCTAATAGGATCGGCTGCTGCTCCGTGCTCAATGTCTCTAATGTTTGCATCTACCATGAGAATAAACATGTTCAAAATTAAGTGAGCTGATTTTCTCAGAATATTATAAGCAGTCACACATAATTCCTTGAATTTGATATATCCCTCGCTCTTACTTCCTCCCATTCCTTCAACCATTTCCTTACACAACTTCATTGGAGGTGGGAAAGGTTTTGGATCTCTTCCTAAAATAAAACCAAAATCAATATGGAACAAATGTCCTTGATGAGTAATTAGAACATTGTCCAAGTGACGATCGCCAATACCCAAAATGTATGTAATCACACAATACCCAGCACAACTCTTAACAAAGTTTTGACATGCATTGTGGAAGTCTTCATCCTCTGGGTTGTGTTTTCTAAGCCATCCTCTGATATCTCCTTTATCAATGACAGAAGAAATAGCGGCACAGTTAGGAACACATTCCAAACAGCCAAAACTTGGGCTAAACGCCAAAACAGAATAAGGTGTCAACTTCAAGTCCAAGCCATTGTTCTTCAACAATTTGTCCATGAGCAATATAAGCTGCATAACCAACTGATCCTGACGCAAGTCATCTCCAATCTTAACAATTACACTATATTTCTTTCCGTCAATATCTGAAAATGGAACCATGAGAGGACTCTGAGCACTCTTGAAAATTGTTGAATCCTCTGCGAATAATCCATTCACTTTGACCTCAGGGTTGAGTGGAATTGGCAAAGGTTCTTCTGGGTAATTTTTTGAAATGTTTGCAAGGAAAATATCGTTCCATGTTAGTTGCTCTTTGCTATCAGATTGAATAATTGGAATTTCTCCTTTTGCTGACAAAATTTTCTTGAAAATTGTGATCTTTTCTGGCCTAGAAATTTTCAAGCCTTTAAGGTGGTAACCAATTTTGCTGAGTGTATCCACCATCCTTCCCTGTCTAATAATCTTTTCAAGGAAAAGAGGTGAATTCTTTTTGAGATGAATAAAGAATTTGTGTCTGAGTTCTAAGAAGTGTTCACCAAACTTTGGATCCTCAGTTTCAACCGCAAGATACCAATTCAAATTATTTGCAACATGGAAATTTACACTTGCTCTTTCTAATAGGAATTGGGCAAGTTCTGACTCATAAAGCTTCACCGAGTTAACCTCTACTTCATATCTCAATGCTTGCACTAATTGCAATAGTACGTCTAAAATTGCTGCATCATCTGCCTTTCTCAAAATTTTAACTGCATAATCTCTAACTACTTTTACATTCTTGAAAAATCGAGATAATAATTCGAGTGCGTCGACAGTATCAATTTCAGACCATTGTGGAATCAATTTCTCAGCTTCTTTCTGTTGTGCCAAATAGTTCCAGTCAACACATCTTAAAAATTTGGTAAGTGCTCGCTTGTTAGATCTCAAGTAATACCTGTACTTCCATAACAAGCTTTTATCCTCTGTTGACATTTCATGAAGAGGAGGATAATCCAAAATCTTTTGAATCTTTTTCGTTTCAGTCGCATTGGGTTTGAGATTTGTATCGATTAGACCGCTCGAAAGATTGATGCTCAATTTCAAGTGCTTTTCTTCGGCTAAGTTTGTTTGCTTGGCCTCTGGATCATCAATGAACTGGTATTTTGTGCTAATCGTTTCGCTTCTAAAGTGATCTTTAGTATCTTCAGCATATTTCGCTTTTGTCACCAATGCTACCTTTGGTGTTGCAACATTATTTGGCAACATTAGTCCTGGAAATCTGGTAAAACCTGAGAAGTATGAGTAAGACATTTCTTCTGATGTGTTTGACAAATAATCAAAATCCACTACTCGTCTATCAAATGATGGTAATTCAATGTTCAAAAATGTTTCAATAGAGCTAGAGTGAAACTTTTTCTCTTTCAACATCTCCTTCCGATTATTTGTAAAACGGTCTAGCCATGCTAAATTAGTAGTTCCCGTATGAGATCCTTCCGAACTGTTTTCTACAATGATGCTACTATTGGAGCTCATTGGAGCAAGAGTAGAATTAGTGTTAGCTTGATTATTACCACCGGTGTTGTTTTGTGAGTTGGCTCCAGCAAAGAATTTGTAAAGATTGCTGTTCTTTGGTATAGCATTGCTTTGCCCCAAAATGTTTTGTTGTTTTGATTTGGCTTCAAACTTTTCAACCATTGAAAGTTCGTCTCTACATGCTTTGGTACTATATTTCTCATTGAGTATTTCGTCAATGCTCTTGTGTGGAAATAAAGGAATTCTGTATTTACCAGATTTCAGTCTTCCTTTCTTTCCAAAGAGTGGTAGACAACTGCTACCTATTGTCACCATTTGAGTTGGAGAGTATACGTCATAAATTGTGAAACAAATCTTTGCTTTGGAAGGAATTTCATTAAATTTAATTGGAAAGTGAATCCATTCGTCCCATTGTCTTCTGCCTTCTCTCAAAACCACATGACTTGTTAAACTTGGTATGCACAACGGTGTGCCGTCTTCAAAACAAATTTGACATTCTACAATCATTTCTGAGAATGGACATCCGATGAGAGACTGATACTCATCATCATCAGCTCCGTATTTGTGATAATAATTTGAGAAATGTTTAAATAAATCCCCTTCAAGCCATCCACTATGTTAAAGATTGAACGTAAACAAAATATAAAATTGCATTAAAACGGTCTTACATTTTCACTTGAAAAGGTTGAACCTCAATTTCTGAAATGTTATAACAATATTGTAAATTATAATTATCCAAATGTGCTGATAGAGCCTGTTGTTGCGAAGATGATGTTTGCTGCTGTGATGAGAGGGAGGTATTATTCTCTTCCAAAGCTTGATCACCCATCGTCATCACGGAATCGGCCACCGTTGAAACATCATCGGTGAGTTGTTGTTGGGAATTATTACTACTACCTGTGGTTACGGGTGCAACATTGGTCGTGGAAGTTGAAATACTTGTTACTGTGTTGCTTTCATATTGAGCTTGTTCTTCGCCATGATGATGATTGTTCTCCTCCTGCTGCTGGTGAGCCTCGGTTGACAGAGGAGGTGGTACTTGCGAAGAGGTGATCATTTTTGTTGGTTATGAAATTGATAAGTTCTTTGAGAAAGATGGAGATTATTGTTGTATCTTGAGAAGGTCTTGATACATTATCAAAGGGCTAAGAATGATTGAAGGAGTGTCTTTTACACAAGGTGTCTAGGGATGTTTGGTTTTGATCAAAATGTTTTTGATGGTTAATTGCCAATAATAGAACTCAAACAAAACATCAAATAATCCAAAAGAAAATCTCAAAAACATGTTTTTCGACGAGGACGAGATTGAGAATGCGTTCTTTCACGATACAACCACTGAACAACATCAATCGGAAGACATGTTGTATTCGGAAGAAGAAGAATTTGCAATGAAAATTGTAGAAGAGATTTATCGAGAACGATCGTTGCATGATCAACAATTGATGCTTTTGCAACGAAAGCGAAAATTATCAAACAGTAACCACCCAGGTTCTTCGTATAAATGCAACGCCACTTCTTCACTCTCTTCCTCTTCTTTGGTTTTATGTGATGATGAAAAGGTATTACTGAGTCATTTACCATCACGACGAACACATGATAAGGTTGATTGGAAGGAGTATTGTGACATGACAATGAGGTGAGTGGTGTTTCATTGTAAAGAATTATTTGATTAAGTTTATTGTTTCGTATTTTCCTTCGGTCGAATGTATTACAATAATTTGTCAAATTTTCAAAATTATATTTTTACAAATTCAAAGGCAACAATTTTGGCTAATGTCATTGGACGAAATGATATTGTGGATTATTTTCAAAATCAAACATTGCATCATGATGTTGTTGCACAGAGAATAACTCGATTATTTCATGTGGAATTATTCCGTTGTGACAACTGCTTTGATTTGTTCAACAATTGTTTCTACAGTAGTCAAAGCTAATTAATGTCATTGTATCAATAATTGTATATATTTCAAACAAGTTGAAGTGTATCATAGGATTCACAATGTAATAGCATTCAATAGAGCGATGGGTGTTAAAAACAAATGTAAAAAAGAAAATCAAATGCTCAACACTTACCTCCATTACCTACATCCCCACAAGCCAACAATTTTGAAACGGGCTCAATAATGTACACACCCAGCTCATTTTCTAGAATGGAGAGTTGTCTAGACGTGAAAGGATGCTCCCACATGAGCGTATTCATTGCTGGTGCAACAATAAAAGGTGATGTCTTAATATTCCAAGCTCTCGCTACGCACGTCTTGTAAAAAATTGACAAACTTAAACTGACTCATCAAAAACTGTACTTGTTAACTTACAATTAAATTGTCACAAATTCCATTCGATATTTTTGCAAGAGTGTTGCAATCTAAGGGAACAATGGCGAGAATGTCAGCCCATTTTCGAAGTTCAATATGTAAGACAGGATCTCCCTTTTTACTCCATAATTGCCACTCATTTTCGTCTGTGTAACATTCTACGGAAGGATCTATCTTTTGTATTTCCTCTCTTGTTACAAAATGTTGTGCTCCTTGCGTGAGAATGATCCGAATTTTAAATAAATTTTCTAAATTTAATCTTTGAATAAGTTCTGGCACTTTAATAGCAGCCACAGATCCAGTGACACCAATGAGTAAATGAATTCGATTTTTATCGACTCTATTATTGTCATGGTTTGATAACAATTCATTCCCGATGGTGCTGTCGGAGCTGGAAAATTTAAATCGAGGTTTGTCAAAGGATCGGGAAGGATTGCCAAGTTCTGATTTGAGCATTTTATTGGACGAATCGTTTTGTTGATCACGTGCAAAGGCTTGTTGTTGGTACAACGAAAAATATTTCGTACGCCTTAATGTGCCTTCATTTATTGTTGAAACAAACTTCAACTTTCCACTATTCACGTATTTACCTCAAGTTAGCAAATGTTTTTAACATCTACAGCTGGAACTTGAGTAGAGTTTCTATCTTTGTTTGTTGCATCCACTGAACCCTTATCAATCACATATTTTTGGAAGAATTGCTGAACTTCTTTCATTGGAGCATTGATTCCAATAAGCAATGAAACAAAAATTAAAATTCCAAAATTCGCCAAAGTCAAGTATACAAAACCAAAGAAAACGTTGATAACGTAAAACGAAATGCAAAGAAAACCAAATGACTCCATCAAAATAGCTATGGACAGACCAGCATGCATCAATCTGGTCTTTCTCAATGTTGTTTGCTTGAAATGAAGGGTAGCCGCTTGTTCTCTACTCACAAATTCTTCGTTACCCTTCATCATTTGTTTGAGTTTAACCATACTCTTTGAAAGAGAAGATTCTAATTTGTAACTAATAATATTAAGAAGAATGGAGAACACAAGAGTTGAGGAAAAGAACAACACACCAGCTGCTACTAGTAGCGCAATTTCCAAAGGTATGTACACAGCAAAATCGATCAAAACTCCTTGAAGATTAATAGCTCCCATAATAATGTTGTAAAGAGTATGACTGACAAAGAAAATATTAATTATCACAATGGTGGCAATGTTTGCAAATTTGAAGCACTTGTATCCAATTGAGGATATTGCCATAGTATCGCGGCATATTTGTAAGCTATGTTATTGTCAGAACTAACAAATGGAAAAGAAAAAAGATAACCTACAATACAGAACAAAGAAAATACATGATCCATAATTGCCAAAGCACCAAAAAGTTGATGACGCAGCGATGAGCCACCGCAACGCCAGTGGTGAGATAATTTTGTTTTCCATCAGTTGTTCGATTGAGCTCGTATCCACTTGCTTCATTGTGGATTCTCAATGCAAGGTCAAGGATGACATCTGCTTGCAAGATAAACAGCATGACAAATAAAACATGTTGATTACGTTTCATTTCCTTAAATTTGTATACGTAAACAACAACGGATAGCACCACCAGAATTAATTCTATTGGTATATATGGTGCGGTTGTAGAGAAATTGAGAATATGATACAATTCCATAGGTGTTAAGGGATGAGGAACGAATGAAGTCGCATTGGTCTTATTGGATGCATCTTGCATCATGTTATGGATTTCTGGAAGTGGATGAATGTTGGCCATGGTTTCGGTTATGAGATGTTTTGTTTTCGATGTCAAAGGCGCAAATTGAAAGGAAGGTGTATTGGAGAGAACAGGTGGAGATATCGAGTTATTGGACGGGAGATATTTTCCATTCAAAGGCGCAATCTCTTATCGAACCTACGTTGATGCTATCCTTCCTTGTTTCTTTGACAAAGCTCTAGAATTCGCAACAAGACACCATCTCGAAACCTTTTACGTTACGTTGTAAACTATTGTCTCGGGTTGACTATTATTTTTTTAAAAATTGTTTGAAAAAAAATACGCCAAAAGTACGTTGATTGTCCTCACTCTCTTTCTCACCTTTTTGCAATATTTTTTATTACAGAACATCACTCTGAACATGTTCACTTCGCTCAGAAAAGTCAAGAAGGCAAAAGACCAAGAAGTCTCTGACCTTGAAAAGCAAGTTGCTCAAGCCATTTTCGATTTGGAAGTCTACTCAAAGGATTTGAAGGCTGATCTTCAACCTCTTGTCTTCTCCAGCGCTCAAGAAGTTGCTGTTGGTAAGGAGAAGCAAGCCCTCATCATCTTTGTTCCAGTCCGTCAAATCAAGGAATGGAGAAAGGTTCACGGAAAGGTTGTCAGAGAATTGGAGAAGAAATTCAACGGAAAGCACGTCTTGATTGTTGGTCAAAGAAAGGCCCTCTCCAAGCCATCCGATCCAACTAAAGTTCACAGACCAAGAGCTCGTTCTTTGCAACAAGTCCAAGAAAGATTCATGGAAGATGTTTGCTATCCAGTCGAAATTGTTGGTAAGAGAACTAGAACCAGAGTTGATGGTTCCAAGCTCGTCAAGCTTTTCCTCGAAAACAAGGATAAGACCAACTTTGATCATAAAATTAAGACTTTCAACAAGGTCTGCAAGAGATTGACTGGTAAGAAGGTGTCCTATGAATTTGCCAACCTTTAAATGTTCAGCATTTGATCCAAACATATAATAAATATATAAAATTCTTAAATTTCATCTGTAAATCATTTGGACTTGCTAAGTGAAAGAAGTTTTTCTCAGTTTCGACACGATTCAAAAGTTGAGTTGAAGCACAAAAAAATGAGTGAAGTCAAAACTCTGTACGATTCATCAACTAGAGGCCATACCTCATCTTCTCTCACCAAAGAAATTTGTATCACGTCCACTCACACCGAAGATGCAACATGCCACATTTGGGATTTAAAATCAGGACAAGTTTTGAATTCTCTCAAAAGAATTCGGACCAATCATGGATGCGTTACGTTCATTCCCGAGCATTTGTATCTCATCGCGTCTCAATCAGATAAGGGAAGAATATTTATTTATGATATTAGAAGAGAACAACCACTGTTTGAATGTCCAGTAGCAGAAAAAATTACAAGCCTTGTTTCACATGGAGTCTATTGTTTTGGAGGTGGAGAGAATGGTACTGTTTATATTTGGAATATTCTGACAGGAAAATTATTGAAAATATTTAATGCACATTTGAAATCTATTACTGCCATGGACGTCAATAGCGATTTTTTAGTCACTGGATCCATTGATACTTTGATTCAAGTTTGGAATTTAGCAGAGTATGTTTTAAATTATTGAACAACATTGATTTGAACACAATTTTATATTTCTAAATAGCTTGCTTGATATAAGAAGTGAGGGAGAGCGACAACAATCTCCAATATATTCTCTTTCTAGCCATGCCTTATCGATTACGAGCATTCAATTGTCAAAGAGTAGTCATACCAAATTGATTACCACAAGTTTGGATAGAACCTGTAAAGTTTGGGACTTGTCTTCTGGCATCGAAGTTTGCTCTATTGTTTACCCTTCTAGTGTTCAATGTGGAGCATTGAGTGTTAATGAACAAGAGTTATTTGTTGGCTGCTCCAATGGATGTGTTTATCAAATGTCTCTTTATCCACACAAACCTCAATATATGGATGAGAATGAAGTGGACGATGAGAATAATTTTGAAGATTTTGACCCATTGTTGAGTGGAGGAAAAATGGTGGTCAGTGAATTGGGATCATCATCGAGTGGAACAAAAACTCTAACTCTTGAAAATGATACATCGAGTGATCATTCTGTGAGTAGAGGATCCAAGTATTCATGTTACACGTTTAAAGCACATAGGTAAGTGAATCAATGGAATGTTTTGATACTGATTAATAATATTATTATTGATTTTTCACAATTTATTTAGTAACTCGGTCACTACATTAAATTTATCTAAGGATGGTCTGATTTTAGTTTCTGGATCCAAGGATGGAAAATTAATTTCATGGGATGTTAGGTCACGACAACCACTGATCACTTTCAAGAAACACTCAATTTCTGCAGATAATGAGATTACCAATTGCATTATTGATACCATTAACTTGACTCAATTTTCTACGTTTCATAACAATGAAAATATTAAGCAAGAACAAAAACAAGTGAGAAATACTTCTACACTTGCTGTGAAACCTTTCAAAAAGTTTATTGAGACTCAACAGAGCTTGTTGGAGGTTAACATGGTGTCTGATAATTGGAATTGCCTTTATTCACATCCTGACTTTGATTTATCCCTACAACATCATTTTGCCTCTCCGATCACTGCGTTACCCTCATCCATTGCTCACCAGTCCATTCATTTAGTGAATTACAAGCCAAAGAAAGTTTCCAATGGAGTTCAAAAGAAGGATTCTGGTTATGCCAAGAAAGTTTTACAACTCACGAAAAGGCTGACCGATATGGAACAACTCTATAATCAACAAAAATCTCTGAATGAACAACTCACCGAGCTACTTGAGGAAAAATCCAAAGATGTAAAGACAGAGTCTAACAACACCATTTCCAAAGTAGCTCCTCAAAAAAGTGGAAAAGGCTTCTTCCATAGAAAATTCCAATAAAAACCAATGTCCAGTAATTAATGCTTAATTAAGGCTTTTTAACAACTTTGGTTTTGAAATCAATGATAAAAAAATTTGGGTTTGTCAAAGGAGCCATAATATTCCAAAGGCTCAAATTCATCGTCGTAAATGTCATTGTCATTGACTGTGTTAGATGCAGATTTCTGTCCTAAGATCTTTCTCAAGTGTTTAAAAAACATATTTCGTTGTTCATTGTGCTTTCGATCAGGTGGAATGTTATATCCCTGTAATAAGGAACGGAAAACTATATTGTTTGGCCTTACAAACAAATTTAACTGTAAGGGTTGAGCCTTAGTTTTTGAGAGTTGGCTGCAAACGGAGTGTTGTTCAATCGTTGAATCACCATGTTGAACACATCAACGAAATAACAACAATTTGTTTGATTTTTCATTTGGCGATTGGCAATAGCAATCAAATATTTCGGTATGTTCAATGTTGAGTTTTCACGGATAGGTGTGCTTATTACTGTTGTTGTGATGATATCCATTTTGAATAATTCGTAAATAATTTCCAGTGACACTTTGCGTGACACCAACGTTACGAACATGTAGGCCAATAACTTGGGTGATGAAGTTCGAATATCATGAGCATACTCTCGAATGATCCGAATACGTGCATGATCGAATTCAAAGTTCGACCATCTTAACAATAGTGCAAGCGAACAATTATTGGGAATCCACTCGTGCATCAATATTTGTTTTGTATCCCGTGATAGGTCTTACATTCTTCCAAGAAGAGAAAAATCACCTTTTCCAAAGCATTTGCGAATGGTGTGGTATTAAATTGGTTTAGGTACGCCACATAACAAATACTTGAGAACGTATCTGAGTTCAAGTATGGTCTCGTGCTATCATAGCTAGTTTTGAGAGTAAATGTGCGAGTGTTAAACATAATTTCATGTCTCTCTTTCGTTGGCATGTGTGTTAAAAAGTAATAAACATGTTCTAAGGTTTCAGAAAATTTTAAACTCATCTTGCGATGAGCCATAAATGTAATGCGACGAATTTTCCGAGTACCACTTTGTATCAAACTTTCAAGATTGGAAATGGCTTGAGATTTGTAATATTCACTGTTCACTCCATTCCATATCGATTTCCATTTGAGTTTTCTTTGAGATCCAGATTTAAATTTTAGAGGAAACAATTTGTGAACATGATCATTGTTAGTTGTTTCATCATCTTGCTCCACTTGTTTTGGATCAAAATTGTCGTCAGAGGGTGGATCTTGTTGCAGTAGTGCTGGTTTTAATTTGAGAGGAAGTTTACCAGAAAATGATTCGATCCATGCTTGTTGAATATCTTCAAGTTTTTCTAGATACAAATCAGGAAACAAGTTCATGACTCGTTGAGCTTTCTTTTTCAAACAAGAACGTAGTTGAGACATGGATTTTGGATGACAAGTAAAACTCTTCTTTGGTGTGCGTGGTAGAGTATGAGCAATGATGAATTCATCATAATAATCTCTATTCGCTATAATTCGTCCGTTAATTTCTACAATACAACTCTCCAATTCCCGTTTCATGATCCATTTTGATAAATATCGATAGAGTAATTCATTTTCATCATTGAGAAATTGATAAGCCAACTGACAATTCAATTTCAAAATAATTTTCTTCGCTTGATCAAATTCCAAATATTCAAAAATGTGAAACCAAATCTCGGAAGGAAGATGTTGCACCAGATCAGTATCGCTCGTCTCGTTTGGTTTCAGCCATTCATACTTGCTGGTTGCCATTTTTTTTTGCAAGTCAGAATTTAGAGAACTATTGAGAGAAAGCTTTTGGAAATAATTACAACAAGCTTCCGTCAATCCAGAACAAAAATCTCGAATTTACTATCATTTCCTATCCTTGCCTTTCACATCATATTGAAATTAAGAGAAGGTTCAGTGATATAAAAATTTAGGTTTGTTAAAAGATCCATAATGTTCCAAAGGTTCCAATTCATCTAGCTCTCGTGCTTTTTTGTCAGTAGACCCCAAAATAGTTCTCAATTGTTTGAAAAAGGTATTTCTTTCGTCATAGTCTTTTTCATCGGGTGGAATTTTAAAATCGTGTAATAAGGCATTCAACTTGTTGTTTTTTGGATGTTCCAACCTTGAAAGTGTGGGTGAGTTCACAGTCTTTGAGAATTGCATTGGGAATGGAGAATGGTTCAAACATCGAATCATCATGTTAAAAACTTGTGAAAAATAAAAACGGTCATGTGTGTCAAAGATTTGTTGCTGTGCAATAATGATCAAATACTTGGGTACATTCAAATCAGAGGTTGAACAAATAGAGTCAATACTTAATGTTTTTGATTCATAATCCCCATTCTGAACCATTCGTAAAGAATTTCGAGTGATACTTTTCGTGACACACATTGTACAAACATGTATGCCAATAATTGAGGTGAACATGTTCGAATCTCACGTGCATACTCTCTGAGTATACGAATAAGCACAGGTTCAAAGTCAACATGACGTATTCTCAACAGTAATGAAAGTGAACAATTATTTGGAATCCATTCGTGCATTAACAATTGTTTGGTTGATCCATTAAATTCTCTGCACTCTTTCAAAAAGAAAAAAATTAACTTTTCCAAAGTGGGAATGAAATTGGATGGTGTTGTGGATGTTCTTGATTTGAGACGATAAGCCACGTAACAAATGCTTGAGAACACGTTCGAATCGAATTCTTTTTTCACCGTATGCTTTGAGGACCTAAGAAGTGCTTGAAATTTTAACTTTTCAAACATTATTTCATGTCTCTCTTTCGTTGTCACTCTCGGTAAAAAGTAATAAATATTTTCCAAAGTGGTTGAGAGCATTGAAAATAACTGGTCCCATGTTGTATACCATATTCGATACTGAGGTTGTCGACCACATCTCACAAACAGTTCAATATTTGTAATAGCTTGAGATTTGTAATATTCTGGATGTATTCCATTCCATATCGATTTCCATTTTGGTATTCGTTTGTTCGATGATGCAAATTTTAGAGGATGGAGTGTAATTGAATTGGGTATATCTCTATCCTTCTCACCATCAGTGTTGTTCTCTTCATTCTGATGATCCATTTCATCCTCATGTTGTGATGGTTTGTCCAATTTCCAAAGTTGTGAAAATGGAACACTGCCAGAACGTGATTCCATGAATGCACGTTGAATATCTTCAAGTTTTTCTTGATACAAATCAGGAAATAAATTCATGACTCGTTGAGTTGTCTTTTTCAAATAGGAACGTAGTTGAGACATGGATTTTGGATGACAAGAAAAGCTCTTTTTTTGTGTCATGTTGTTGTTGCCATAGTTGCTGGTTTTAATAGCCCTACAATTATAATTCATGCCAATTCTTCGATTAATTTCATCAATGCTGCTCTCCAATTCCCGTTTCATGATCCATTTTGATAAATATCGATAGAGTAATTCATTTTCATCATTGAGAAATTGATAAGCCAACTGACAATTAATTTCAAAATAATTTTCTTCGCTTGATCAAATTCAAATATTCAAAGATGTGAAACCAAATCTCTGAAGGAAGATTTTGGAGTATACGACTCGTTTTCATCAATGTTCTGTATCAACACAATTTTTTTATCGATCACTTTTAATTTTAGAACAGGAACTCAAATCTCTTGTTCATTTCATCACAACACGTGTTTACATGGAACGTGACAGGCGTGAGTCACCAATTAAAGAGTCAAGTAAAAACGCAGACACATGGAAAAGTATTCCGATTCCCATTCCTCAAGTTCCAGAATTTCAAGCTCTGTCATTAATTCTCTTGCAATCAAAAGATCATTCATTCCACTCCCAATATATCCTCGTTCTTTCTTACAAATGGCCATCGAGTAGAATGCCGTTGCCATATTGGCCTTGACATTGTCTGGTGTTTCTTCAGGCGTTGGATATTCTTCATAAATTCCATCCAAATAGATGGACAAATCAATAATGGCTAAATCATACTTTTTCCAATCCGCTAAACTCATTCCTCTATTTCGAAAGGTATCAAGAAGGTCAGATTTGTCTTTTCCAACCTTGTGAAACAATTCAATACATTTGGTGTACCACAATACTGCATTCGAATGATCTTCCTTAAAAGAATATGCAAATCCAAGGTTGTGTGAATATGAATGTTGAGAGGCATCGAGTAGATAGGCTCTGTGAAAATCAGCAATGGCTTCATCATAGCGTTCTAATGAAATGAACGTAAACGCTCGATTGTTGAGAATAAAGGCCTCTTCTTTTCGCCAGCTCATGAGTTCACTTGATCGTAACAAATTACAAGCTTCAAACTCTGTTTCAGGTATTTCTTGAGGATTTAAAAATTCTTGTGGATATACATCATGTCGTGGAATGATATATTTTGACATTAATGTGTTATAGACTTCAAGAGATTGAGTGAATTTTCCCATGAGCTTGAGTTGAAGGGCCTTGTTATTGTAGAGAGTTGTGAGATTAGTATCTTCGTGACTGTCATTGGTGCAAATACAAGAGAATGGATTTTTCATACATTCAATTTCAAATCGTTCGCTCAACCAACTATGTTTGTCAAAATGTTCTTCGTTAAGCCGTTCATGCAATGCAATGGAATGATCCAACACTCGTATTCGTTCATGATAATTTACAATATCTCTCAAGTAAATACTATATGAAGTCGTGTTTCTGTAACTGGGAAAGAGTTGAAAAGCATATTTCACACATGAATGTGCAAGCTGGTGGTATGAGTTTCGTTCGTTGGTAGAATTACATGTGCTGGCATAGGACCAAAACAGACTTGCACATGTAGCAATGATGTTCTCAATAAATAGATGTGATGAGAGTTTCAGTTTGTGTTCACATCACAGGAGGAAAGTTGTAAATTTCTGTACTTGTTTGCAAAATTGCAATAATTTTCCTCTCCACCATATTTCAGTAAATGTGTTTTGTAGAGCGAAAAACATTGCTTGATGTCTTTTCTAGCCATTTCATAAATTAATTTGACAGACAGAGATGATAATTTCCTCTTTTTGTTATATGATTCATCATCCATGCCATTTGCAAAAGCCATTGCTTCGAGTGTTTCACTTGAAAATTTCATATCCATGTCTCCAAGTATAAAGATTAAATCATATAAGCAGGATACCCTATTTTCAAGAGCTTGAATTTTCTTGAGTGACAATAGAAATGTGTCCTCAATGTGATTCTCTAAATTTTGTAACACGTAAGTAATGTCACTGACTGCTGACATTCCTAATTTCAGGTCGTCATTATTTGTATTTTTTGTAGAGGTTTTGTAAAGAGCTCGAGCTCGTTTCCAATAACACATACAATGCTCCTTGCAACAGGAAAATCGACCAGTGGTTTCATCAAAATCAGACTCTTCAAAACTGATTCCATATCTGTCATCCATATATTCAATATATTCTAATTGATCTTTCTCATCATCTGTAAATTTACTTTGCCAATTTTCCTTATTTTCTAGATACTTTTTTCTTATAGCTGCCAATTCCTTAAAGAATTTGTGTTTAACTCTGTCACAGGTAGTAATAAATTCTTGTGTAAACGATTTCATTTTAACGTCATTGCTGACTTGAAATAATTCACGAGTATTTACAAGTTTTTCCAATTCTATTAAAAATTGAGAAGGTATATATTGTGATTCGTCTTCATTTTCTATAAATTCCAAATGAACCAATTCGGAGAGTAATTTTTCATTCCATGGAGGAAGTGGTTCTCGTTTTTTTCTTTTCCTAATTTCATTATTAATTTCATTCATCACATTGTAGGTCTCTTGTTGGTCGGAATGATTTTCACTACTGCAATCATCATCCATATCATCATACCCGCTCGAATTCAATGAACTATGTTCCTGTTCATCTGCATCACCACTGTCATCATCTTGTTGAGGAGATTGACGAGAGAACGAGATTCTCCTCCTCCAAATGGTATTGTTGCTCTTCATTCAACTGAGATGCATGCTGTGTTTGCAGTGAAGACATTTTTTGAGTATAAAAATTCAGAGCGAACACAGAAGCGGTGGAAAAACCGATTCCCAATTCTCAAATAGAACGAACGCACCCAGAAAAACAAATTTTGGAATTTTGCTTTGAGTGAGGAGCGAATATTTATTCATTTCACCTTAAACCTTATTCTTGAGATTTCTTTCACTTTCCCAATAATTCTTTGCTCTCTCATTGCTCAAAACATGTTCTCTCAACTTGGGGAGTTGTGGAGCAATACTGACCACATCAATCTTGAGACTATTTTCCACAATATGAGCAAGTTCAAAGAAATACAAGTCAGCCCAATTGAGCTTACCAGTCAAATATCCTCCATTCTTTTCCAAGAAGGTATTCAATGCGCCAAAGATGTTCTTCAAGGTTCCTTCAGCAAAAGTCTTGGTCTCTTCAGCCTTCTTTTCCTCTGGAGTTCTGAATGCCACTCGAACAAATCCTTGGAAGATGTCTTCCAAAGCTGAAACGAATTCTTCAGTTAAAAGTGCTTCTTTTCTATCGGTTGGATAGAGACCACCCTCTTGAGCCAAGTATCTTGCAATGGCAATGGTTTGATACAATTTTTCTTGATCATCAATCTTGAGATAGGGAAGTTGTCCGTATCGGGTTTGTGGCTTGTGTGCTGGCCATTCCTCTTTTCCAGAGATGCCAACAAATTTGTATGGGATATTAGCAACCTCTGCAATCAATTTCAAGTAATCCTGTGGGAGTGAAGGAATGCATTAATCCGAATGAATACAGTATGATCGGAATCGTCATATTCAACCGTGTGAAAAAAGATGTGAACTACTTACAGCTCTTCCTTGTGAGTTGAAGTAAACAATTTCGTAGACCATTGTGTTTGGATTGTTGTGGAATTTGTTTTGTTGTTGTGTGAATGTAAAAATCGGAAAATGTAATCTCAATTTATTGCTGCAACAATCAATGCTATTAAAACGCACTCACCAGTTTGTACGTACGCCCTTGGGTTCGAAAGTGGTACCAACCAATCATAATGCTGTGTGGTCTAGATATTGTAAACTAATACAAAATTAAGAAGGTACGTGGTATGTCGAGCAGGCTGTCGAAGTTTTGTTCTTGTGTTTGCAGGAGGTTTTTACTGTAAAGGACTTTGAGGGAAAACACCGCCTCTGTGATCCTCAACACTATCTACGTGTGAAAACAATACTGTTTGCAGTACATCAATGTGGAACATTTAATATCACTGATCAATGTGGATTTCATCGCAAGGGTTGTATGTCACCGTCGATCGCCTCTCGAACTATATATTTCATACCTCATCACACACAACAAACGAATACCGTTTGTTCCATATTGTTGCAAATTCCAAGTTGACAATACAACAAAGATGGCACAATATTATGTTACTGACTGCCGTTGCCATTTACAAAACACAAGGGACAAAGGTCTCTGCTGGAGCTATACTGAACTATCACTCTTGATTTTGTCTTTGAGTTTGAAATTTTGGATCAGAGTAAAATTGTAAATGCCAACGGCAGCCAGTGTCCCTCAACAAAAACAAGTAGCTTTTGCTGGGCGACCGACAAAACACTGATGTAACAAAAACACTGAGACGTAGACCGAACGAACTAAATAAAGGAATGTTACACTGGCGAAGTGGTAGATGGGAACGCCAGAGAAGTCTTCCATAGCTGAGAGTTGAGAATGTAAATTTAGGGTAGCAGAATAGCAAACCTCATTGGTAGATCAGTCTAAATGTTGGAATCAACAACATCAGTTCTTTGAGCACATCGAAGTTTGGCACTTCTACTTCTCACATTAGTTTCAATCTCCTCTTCGTCAGGGGTTACTAATTTCTTTGTGACCTTCTTAAAGTACGTATTGTTTTCCTTAATAAACTCTTTTGCAATTCGATCTTCAAGTGAATGATAGCTCACTACGACCAGCCTTCCAGTACCGAGTTTTAATACATCTCGTGTAGCGTCTAAAGCAGTAGCTAGAGCACCCAATTCATCATTTACGTATATTCTAATAGCTTGAAATGTTTTTGTAGCGGGATGAATTTTTTTCTTTTTTCGATCCTTAAATGGTGTAATGCTTTCAATAAGGTTTGCCAACTCTAGAGTCGTGTCAAATGGTTTTACATTGTTTCTGTAATGAACAATAGATTTTGCAATTTTAGATGCATTTTCCTCTTCACCAAATTTTGCAATGATCATTCTCAAGTCCAATTCCGACATGTTATTGAGGACCTCTCGAGCTGTTGGGCAGTTCTCATCGGATGGATTCATTCTCATGTCTTTTTCATGACGATAATGAGCATACGGTATGATTAAATGTGTGAGAAATATTACATTTCATACTCACCTAGCGGGCCATCCCTTAAAAAAGAAAAACCTCTGTGGCCATAATCCAATTGCATTGAAGACACACCTAAATCAAATACTATTCCGTCAATCACATGTGAACCAATTGGTTTCTGTTTGACATCTAACTTTGGCAATATCGTCTCTGTTACTAGTTGTTTCAAATTTCTAAAATTTACTCCGTACACTTCAAGTCGATCTTTCCCAAATTTATCGTGAATTAATTTTTCATGTTGTTGAATAATAGGGTTGCTGTAATAATCTGTGTCAATTCCAATGACTTTAGAGTTCGGATACATTTTCAAAATTTCTGTCGTATAGCCACCAGCTCCAAATGTGGCATCAATAAATATAAATTGTTCCTCATGATCATTCTTTTTGATACAAGTTGATTTCTTGCTTGGTCCGATTTTTGCATGCTTGTTACTACGTTGAGTCATTTCCGAGTGGTTGATTTTAGCTCTGAAGGTCTTAATAATTCACAACATTGTTTTACAAGTACGGGAACATGGTTTTCATATTCTGTGGAAGAGTCTGTGTGGAGTTGTTGTGTAGTTGTTAAATTGTTTTTTGTATTTGTATGTATTCTTGAAGTTGAGAAAAACTTTTTACTCGTAATTATTGAAATAGCACTTTCATGAGAATAATTTCCAACACTAATTATTGAAGCTGCTTTAACATTGGAATATTTATGATCGCAAATACAAAAACCTCGTCCGACAAATCGAAACATTTTTTAAAGATTGAAAAAATTAATAATTGTTTGAATTATTAAAAAAATACTCTAAACATTGCCACATCAATGTCCCGTGTCGTCCACACCAAAACCACCACTCAACAAACGAAACAAAATCAAGATAAAAAACAAACTCCGAAAACAACCAATCAACAACCGAATAACAGCAACAGCAATAATCAACAACCCGTCAAAAAAGACAAATTTCCAGGACAAGGTCGGAAATTGGGAGACTGAGACGATAACCAAAATGGAATGATCTAGACCAATTTCTTGATGCAGATTCTATCAGCAGGATGACTCTGATTTCCCATTTCCCAAGTATACGAAACTGCAAATGCTAAATAATTACCTGTGCAGTTGAATGAAATTGCAGCAATGCTTGTTTCAAATGGGCTTGTACTATTCAACTTCTTCTTGTTAATTCTGTCCCAGAGTGCGATTGTGCCATCACATCCACCTGTAGCAAATATTTCATACTTTGGATGTGCCGCAATAGTATTTATGGGATATAGAGTTTCTACTTGTTGAGAGGTCTTTGTTCTATGACATTTGAAAGCATAATTATTTTGCATATCCCCTTGTTGAATATGTTTGACTGCAATTCTACCTTCTAAAGATCCTATAGCAAATGTGTTACTATCTCTGAAACACTTGATACATCTTGTTTGATGTTTGAGCCCTGTATTTTGTCGTGTTGTGATTTTAAGAGGAGATCGTTGTGGATCTTGTCTTAAGGTAACAATAAACACTAATAAATCTTGTGTTCCAACCAACAGTTTTGTTCCATCTGGAGTAATATCCATACAGTACACTTTCTTTTCTAAATCAAGAGTTTGTAAACAAGCATTATTAGAAATGTCCCATAATTTCAGTGTGTTGTCCCAGCTTCCTGTAATCACCCAATTAGGTTGATTTGGAACCACAGAAATACACTTGATGGCAGATTTATGAAAATCTGAGACTTGTCCAACGAATGATTTATCACCAGTTTTCAAATTATATTTCATTAATTTGCCATCCAAATCTCCGCTAAAGCAATATTGATCATTCACAGAAAAGCATCCCGAGAGAACACTTTTTGAGTGTTCATATTTCGAGACGATTGTGTTCAGAGTGACATTGTAGACGCGAACAGAGTTATCCCAACTAGTGACTAGCAAGAGGTCAGCATTGTGTGATGAAAAGTTTAATGATGATATTCCGTCCTTGGGAGGGTCCTTTAAATCAAAGTGGTCCGTGGAATATTTAGGATTGATAATGGTAGAACTCATTGGCTAGGCTAAGATGTGCGTTTTTCAATTTTTGTTTTTTTTTGTTTTCAAAATTTGAATGGCGCCAAAGCCTGTCGCCCAATTCAACCAAGCCTTGTTAAAAACAAATTTTAATAAATCTTGAAGTTATTCTTGTCGCATATAGTTCGTTCCAAGCTCGAGAAACTATTTGCTAGCTGGTTTAGGCTTGCTAGATTCATAACTGAAGGCAAATACACCTGCAAAGCTTAAAAAGACGCCAATCCAACCAAAGGCAGTGAAGGTTACACCAAAGAATAAAAAGCTGACTAGAAGTGTCAATAATTTGTAAGAGGCATTAGCAATAGAAATGGAAGTATTTGAAACAAGTTTAAGAAGGAAGAAGTAAGCAAGTCCAATAGAGAATCCGAAACATGATGTGATCACAAGGGAAAGCCAATCACCAGAATCAAATGACTCAAACATGGCATAAACATCATCTAAATTTTCCTTCATCAAGGAAATGCATATTAGCATGGGAATTGAGAGGAAATTTCTTGCAAAATTCATTCCTGTTGGAGTTTGGTTTGGAAGCCAATTGTTTAAAAGCCTCTTTTCGGCAATAGGAATTATCACAGAACAGGCAGTGTTTAAGATGACCCAATGAAATCCATTCCATTTAAGGGTGACTGGTAATTAAATGTTTTTGTATCAGACGACATAAAACACGTCAAATACTTACAATCTGTAAAGCTATAAAACACGCTTCCAATAAACACTGAAAGTAATGATAATCGAATTACATTGTTAGTTTGATATCCGAAAAATAAGGTTTCGATAAGGGCTGTTAATAAGGGAACCAAATTTCTGGTGACTGTTACCAACGGAACGCTGACAATTCTTAAACCCTCAAGAGAAGTCCAAGTCAATAAAACAAAGAAAAAGCTGGTGGGTAGCAAATATACCATTTCTTTCATGTTAGGCATTTTGAACGGTAAGATGCTATCCAGTCGAATAAAACAAACAAAAATACACTGAAAATATTCTGTAAAGTAATAATCACAAGTGGAGAGGTAAACTTCATGGACAAGTACTTGTTAGCAAGCGTGAGGGTGATAGAAGAAAGGCCTTGAACTCCAATCCAAAACCAGGCCTTTGAAAATACTGAATCTGATTTAACCAGAGTGAGATAACCTTTAAAGCTACCTCTATTTGCAGAGATCCATTCGTTCATTTCTGTTTGGTCTTCAATTTTGGTTGTGTTCATGAGCAATGAATAATGGATAGACTCGCTAGATGGAATTTTGAATTTTTCCATGGATGCAATTTTTAAAGCTTCAATTGTTTTAAAGGATCCTGATGACTCTAAATCTAGCATCACGGATTGACCTAGAAGTGTTTTAATTTCAATTGTGTTTGGAAAGGATGAAGTACTTGTATTATCCGCCATGTGATGATGATTAGCCAATCAGTAATGATGATGTAGTGGTGCTTCGGAATTACACACAAGGGAGTCAGTGAGCAGGAGAACGTGAGAGAAGATGAATTTGGTACGGACCACCTGGTGTTGTTGTTGATTGTGTGCCAGTGTAAATTTTCAGAATCACAGCAAAAGGCTCAACAAGAAGTCTTATTTTTTTGGGAGTCGTTGAGCAGTAATTTTCTGAACTTGTTTGCAAAACAAAGAAAATTGAATTAAAATGAGCAAATGTATCAAAAACAATGCTTTCAAAAGATTTCCTGGTTGAACCATTATCATTCTATGAAAATATGGCATTCAACATTATTACCATGGTAATTTCTATCCTTATGGCTCATCTATTCTTTAATGATTGGGAGGAGATTGTTTGTAATATTTAGTATCTACATAGGCTCTGCTTTGATTTTGAATCAGTAATTGCCTTACTTGTTCAGGAACTTGAGAGCGTTTTTGTGAATCTGCTTCTTTGTCGTTGGCCATTGGATGAACGACGTCGATGATCTTACCATATTCCCCCATGTGAAAATTGATAATGATTCCAGTTTCATTCTTGTGACCACCATAAATGTCATGACAAGCTTACCTCTTCCTGAGATTTGTAATTCTTATAAACTGAATTGTACCACATTGTTAATTTAACTCCCCACAACATGAACACGGCTCCAACAATCAACAAGATAAATTTCAAAGGACTCTTTTTGTGTTTCCTCATTTCGACAAACATTGCTTCGTGAGATCTTCTCAAAGCTTCCATGTCCTCTTTCTTTCGTTTTGCGAGAGACTCCACAAACTTCTTCTTTTCCTCTTCCGAAAGATGTATGGTTCTTATTCTTTGATTGGTTTGTTCCGAACGATGATGTTCAAATTCTCGTTGATGTTTTAATAATTCTTCATGACGTTCTTTATTCCGCATTTCTGCATCGTATTCTGCTCTCTTGAGCGGATCTGATAATGTCTTGTAGGCGTCATTGACTTGTTTAAACAGTTCTTCATCACCATTCTTGTTATCGGGATGATGTTGCTTGACAAGCTGAAGAAAGGCTTGTTTGATTTGTTTCGGTGATGAGGTGCGGGAAACTCCTAACACTTGGTACAAATTATGATGAGAAGATGAAACTGCTTGTAAATGCAATCTCGATGTTTTGAAGAACATGTTAATATTTACAAATAATATTTCGGAATGATTAACGAAAATTATTCACACAAAATTTTTCTCGAGAGGTTGCAGTGAAAGAATGAGAGCGTTTTTTAATTGATGATCAAGTCGCCGTTATTATGCTTCGCCTTCCAAAGATTCTTAATGTTTAAGGTTTTACAATAAACCTGTTCCCAAAGTTCTCCTAGCATTCTTAACTTGTCCATGATCCTTTTTGAGTGCTATTTCACCTCGCAAAAGGACTTATCACAACCTCCTTGAAATGATTAACCAAAATAAAGGTAAATTTTTTGGCGCGATTCGGGGTGTTTGGTACATATGGACATCTTTCCATTTCAAATATTGTAAAACAACTCCGTGATATCCTTTTCTTCCTCCATTCCACTGTTAAAAGTGCACTCGTTCTGAGAAAAGTACGAACGAAACACAAAAAAGAATGTCATCTCTCCAACTCGCCCTTCTTTCAGCAGTACTGAGTTTGCTCTTATTTTCTCTCCATTCAGTGTGTGCAGCTCATCATTCCTCCAGCCCAATGGCTCAATCCTTGCCTTTCAAGCTCATTCGTATGCAAGAACATTTTCAGGGAGCTAAAGTCATTGCAACTCCACAAAAAGATGTTTCGTATTCCTTGCAAACTGGACCAAAGTTGTTTCTGTCTAAACCAAGTGAGGAACCATTGCATCCCATTTGGCCTCTCCAATTCAATTGTACTCTCGCCAAGATCACACCCTTCAACCATGACATTCAATGGACCAAGCTTTATTATGATTACAAGAACAAGCTTGGAAGATTTGATTTCTTTGACAACTATTACGACATGGACAACTCATGGGGCTCGATCAATATGACCATCTTGTGGATTGGAAATGTGGTATGGTATGTTTATCCCAAAGTTAAACAATGCTCGCTGCGATCGAAAAACCTTCCTCTCATTTCTCCAGATTGGCTCAAAATGACGAATTATGTAGGGAGAACTCTGTTCAGGGAGATGTACTCAGATGTATGGCAGTTTCCAAACGTCGATGAGCTCGATGGAATGAGATACTATCATAGGGTTGGAAATTCTTCTGAAACCAAAACTCCTCTTCGAAGCACCAATCAGATCAATGATCCTGGAGCTACAGATTATTTCGATTTCACAGTAGGTCCTTCACACTTTAGCTTGTATCAAGTTCCAGTGTATTGTAAAGACGATATTTTCAACCATTAAATGCATGTAACATGAAGCACTTTTTCTCCTAAAATTTGTTGCATGAATGACTCTTGAAACACCATCTTTCTTTTGCGCATGGACTAACCAGTCCACTGATCCGATATGCACAAGCTTGGAATTGTTGTTTATGGTTGTCATTATAACCCATTTCTTCGCTTTCGATTGGAAAGGATAATCTCACTGCCTCTCTGTGAATACATCAATTTGTAACCTAAAAAATGCTCTCCAAAGCTTCCACTGCCATCTCTCAAGCGTTATCTTCATCACCTGCGTTGAGTGTTGGAATCGGTGCTGCAGTTGCACTTTACGGAGCTTGGAAGTTGTATCAAAAATTGTATGCTCCTACCGTTGTGAAGAGCCTTCGAATTTTCCCTGTCAAATCATGCAGAGGTAGGTAAATTTTAAATCATGGTTTGCTTGGCATGATCTTGTGCTATTCTATGTACTTCTTTGTAATTGCAATTTTATTTTTGTTAATTTTTCATGATGAACAATGCATAATCATGGTCTGAATTGACCATTCGCCACAAAATTATGAATAACTTTAAAATACACAACAGGATTCGAAGTTGATGAATGGGAAATTGGTGAATTCGGATTTCTCTATGATCGAGCTTGGATGATTGTCCGAGAAAAGGACAATAAATTCATCACCCAACGTGAAGTTCCAACCATGGTACTTATCAAAACAATTGTGGATCCAAAAACAGGTACCTTGCATTTGAATTTCCCAGGTATGGGAGTAAAATCAGTTCAATATACAAGACACATTGAAGTGAATGACTCAAATGCTGACAAGGTGAAAAAAGTTACTATTTGGAGCGATACTGTCACTGCTTTTGATTGTGGAAATGAAGTCGCACAATGGCTTTCAACTTGTCTTAAACAAAACGTTCGTCTCGTTCAAGTGATTGATCAATTCATCGATGCAAGAACTGACAAGACCATTGAAATTAAGCATCATCAAAGACCACCTGAAGAAGATGTGATTAGACCTTTTACTGAGCAAGGAGTTACAATTTCATACGTTTCTCAGTTTGCTGACGCTTATCCCTTCTTACTGACTTCAGATAATTCAGTTCGTGATTTCAACAAGCAAGTCATTGCTGACCAATCATCCAACGCAATTTCTGCATGGTTCAATACCTTGTGTACGATTTGTTTGGAGTGAACACTTACATTGATAATTGGAACTTCCGTTCAAATATTATCATTTCATCTCCAGCCATTAAACCCTATGAAGAAGAGAAATATAGACAAATTGAAATTAATGGAATACCATTGTTTGGTGTTAAACGTTGCACGAGATGTACCATGCCAAGTGTAGATACTGCAAAGGGTGTGAAGAGAAGTTTCATTACTGACTCCCTCAATAAGCATCGTTTTTGCAAGGTTGCAGATGGTACAGTTTTTGGAATGAATTTGTGTCATCAGGCAAAGAATGTCGGATCCAAAATTCGTGTTGGACAAGAAGTGAAAGTCAAAGAAGTCGCTTTTGTTAAGTAAAACTGCGAATTGTTTTTGTGAACATTGATCCTCAAAGCCTCGGAGGACCACATTTTGATTAAAATGGCAAAACAAGCACATTACAAGGTCTTGCTTTCCGTATGTCTCAAATGTCATAACATCATGCTGTCAACAAACATTCACGAATTAAAAAATGCCCACATTTGTGCGTCGTTTAGTGAGCAAGAACAAGAAGAGATTGCAAGAAGACAACTTTGATCTAGACCTGAGTATGTTGTTGTTTGATTTTGTGCTTTCTCATCACGTTAAATGATTAAAATTTTGTACAAATTTTTCCTTGTCATCACGAATAACCACTTACCGGATAAAAAGCTTATATTACCGACAATGTGATTGCAATGGTAAGTGAGAAATATGAATCATCATGGCAATGGTTTGCAAACAAAACCGATTCGAATGAATGAATATACAACAACAATAACAACAACAATTACAACAATGGACTTGTCATTGATTTTTGAAACTACTTTTAACAATCATGACACTTTTTCGTCCCAACAACAAAAACAACATGATAATGACATCAATCAGGGTTTTCCGAGTGAAGGTGTAGAATCGATCTATAGGTAAGCTCTCAATCCGCACAATTTAAAATACCACCATTACCCTATCCTAATGTGTCTCACAATTTGAACTACTAAAGAAATCCACGTGATGAAGTCGTAGATTTCCTTTCAACGAAACATGGAAACAAATATAAAGTCTATAACTTGTGCTCGGAAAGAGACTATAAAGATGAAATCTTTGAAGGCAGAGTGGGTATGTAGAAATTGAATTTCAATGAATGTGTAGGGTCATATGACACAATGTTTCTCATTGCCTCATATGCTGCTTGGCAACATTTTCATTCTCGGTGGTCATTGCTGTAATCTATAATTCTCATGCCGAAATAGCTCGTTTTCCTTTTGATGACCATCAATCTCCTCTCTTTGATTCGGTTTTGGAATTTTGTGTTGATGTTCACGAATTTTTGAGCGATGGAAAGAATAATGCTGCTGTGGTACACTGCAAAGCAGGAAAGGGAAGGTAGGTTTGAATTCAATGAATATGAAATTGAAAATCTATTGTGCCATTGACAATACTATTTTGCTTTAACTATTCATTGAACAGAACTGGAGTAATGATTTGTTGCTATCTTGTATTTAGTCACACTTGTAAAACTGCGTTAGATTCATTGCAATATTATGGTGACAAGAGAACAAAGGATTCCAAGGGTGTCACCATACCTTCCCAAAGAAGATATTGCTATTACTTTGAACAATACCTTAGAAATCAATTCCCAGTGAGAGGTTCTGTAAAATTAACTCGTGTAGCATTGAGACAATTCTCTAAATCAACAAAATATTTTATTGCTATTAAGAATTTAAAGAGAGAGGAAGTTTTCACAAGCAAGCAAAGTAATAAGGTAGCTACCAACGAAGATAGCGTTGTAATAACGCTCGACGATCCAATCGAATTATCTGGAGACTTCAAAGTTTGTTGTGTGAAAAATGGAGTTAATGTTTTGAAATCAGGAAATTTGTTCCATTGTTGGCTCAACTCACGATTTATTACAAATTATGTTAAAAACGCTTGTCCTGGTAATGGTATGGGCGTTAATACTTATCACAGCTCATTGGATGATGCTATTCCTCTGATAAAAAACATCAGTTTAGGAGCTACATCAGAACAGAAAGTTTCACCAGAAAAAGATGAAAGATTGAAGAATGGACGATATGTCACAGTTTCATTGGCAAAGGATGAATTGGATGGTCCTCATTCGGACAAGCATCACAAATCTTTTGCTGAAGATTTCCAAGTTGATTTAACCTTTGAATTATGCAACATGGAAAATGTTGAAGATGACTCATACTTACTTGGCCTCATCCCAAAAGAATTCCTTTCTGATGAACAATCCAAGAGGCTCTCAAATTCTCAAACACAGAGAAGGCAATCTGCTGTCACTCGAGGACTTATTATTGACAGCCATGATGACACTGTTGAAATCATTGATGAAACTGCTGATAGTGTAAAAACACCCAAAGCAGAAGATCAACACTTTTTCCAATAGAAACAGTTGACTGTACTTTAGCAAACTAGTACTCTTGCTCGAGTTCTTGCAATAAATTGAAATTCAAGCAAAAAAATTGGTGACGATCATCTGTTGAAGCGCTTTCCATCTTGCAAAAAAACCGCTTCACACCAAAAAATTTGTCAAACCCACACTTGCACAAATCATCAATTAAATTTCGGAAAAGCTGTAGAAGCAATTTCAACACCCTCTCATCATGCCAAAGGAAATCTCTTCGCTTGCTGTTCCAGAGTCTAAATTACAGCTGCTATTATCGGCTACTCCGTTCATCGGAACAAATTTGGAGACACTAAAAGCAAGGATACTTTCTGATAGTAAGTTTATTTCTGAATTTTTGAAATTGTTGATTTATTGTGTGGATATCCATATTTCGTTTCCGTAAAGATTTTCATGCTTTCAAAGTTGATCAACTGAAAGAAATGATTAAATTTCTCAGAACACACGCTGGCAGGCGGGATTTAGCACTTTCGGGAAACAAATCGGATCTTGTTGCTAGGCTTTCTGTAGCCTTTTTTCAACCTGGACAACCTACTTCTTCTTCATCATCCACAGCCTCTTCATCTAACACCTCTTCAAGCACACCACCACCATCAAAAACAACCTCTCAACCTAAATCATCCTCTTCTTCTAAATCAAAAATTACAAGTATGAGTCCCCTGAACTCTCTCAACCTACAAGTCGTGAGGAAGGAGGAGAATACACTAATGGAACTCTTTAAAAACGACATGTCCATAGGTGGGAAAATTGATCCACATCATCATGGTGAAAGGTTTTTATATATCAAAGTGTTCAAAAACGAAAATGCAAATTTTTCACTGGATTTTACACTGTCACAAGAAGAATTTACCAAGCTGACGACGCCAACAGAGAATTATCAAATTCAAATTCATTATTTTTCACATGATATGAAACCTAAAAATTGGAGTACGGAATATTGGATTGTTGCGAATGGAATACATAAATTGGAGCCTCCAGCTATGAACAGGAAGATTGCAAAGGGTATAAAAAAAGATTTACTAATCGTCTCTACACCCTTTGTGGTAAAAGGAAATCAAATAGTATCAGGTAGTAATAGGCTTGATATTAAATCCGGACCATACTGCATGTTAGATGGTAGATTGTTTGTTATTCTTACAAAAATATTGACAACAGAACAACTTGTAAATATAATTGAATCACAAGTTCCCACAAAACATAATTTAGATTTAGGAGATAATTTAGAAACATCAGCCAATGATAATACCTTAAACTCCTTATATATTCAAACTACACCCACAAAATCTGATCATTTAGCCATACCGCAACAAGAAGAAAACACTACCACCACTCCATATTAACTGAAAGCGAGAAGTCCTCAATTGATAGTATTCTTAAAGCAATCCAACATGAAACACCCATAGATAAGATGGAGGATGCCATCGAAGAAATTGGTGGAGGAGACGAAATTGTACCCCTCAGAGATCCACTCTCACTGAGTCCTATTGAAATACCTGCAAAGGGAAAATATTGTGTACACAAGTCATGCTTTGATTTAGCTGGATATTTAGATTTTGGACAGGCTTCAAAGACGTATAATTGTCCCAGGTGTGATAAACCTCTTCCATTTTCTGAATTAATCATAGATCGCCATATGCAAAAGATAATATCTGAAGTGGGACGTAATGTGGAAAAGGTACTCGTTAAGGATGATGGTAGCTTCACCATTTGTGACGATGCTCCAAAGAAGAAAGTTTCGAATGTTGTCAATATGGCACAAGTTATAGCAGAAATAGATGAAGATGAAGGAAACAAATCTCCACCTTTTCTCTCGTTTGGAACCTCATCACCCCCTTTCTCCTCGACTCCACCAAGCCATGGATTATCAAGCAACAACATGTCAACAAATTCCTCCTCAAGTTCAAATCGTTTATCTACAGGTATTACAATAGATGATGCAATTGAAATTGACTAAGACAGGATTCAAAGTTGGAGACGGTAGATATCAAGATTGCTGAGTATTAGTTTAGAAGGTGATAACGATAATGCGTCTCAATTTCAACGACAACATGCGCATCGTAATCATTTTTGTTATCGCACATTAAAGAGCGCCTGCAACGTTCAAAACACATCCAAACAAAAAATACAATCAGGTCATCGGTGCACAATCATTTCCCCGAGCCACACCAGCATTACTAGATCATCATGTCTTCTGTACCAACCGAAGGAAACCTTACGGAAACTGAAAAGAAGTTTCTTGAAGATCAATCCGATGTAGAATTATACAAAGAACAAGAGGGCATTCACAAGGAAGATCCAGAAGATGAATACTTGAAAGTCAAGGATCGAGAAGATTCATACAATATCATTTATGAATTTCTCAAACAATTGAGTCCGCAAACTGAATTGTGGAGAATCAGTGTTCCAGCCTATATTCTTCAACCAATCTCATTGTTAGAGAAAATTTCTCACTACTCATCTCCGAATAATACAATTGAGAAGATCAATGATGAACAATCTGCCGAGAAGAGATTTATTTCAATTTTGGCATGGGTCATTAGTAATTGGAGAACCATTCCTCGTCATGGTATGCAACAAAGTAAACCATTCAACCCTGTTCTTGGTGAGATTTTCAAATGTGAATGGACTCATGGCGAAGGAGATGTTTCCAAATTCTTAGGTGAACAAGTTTCCCACCACCCTCCAGTATCAGCATTTTGTTGTCACAATGAAAAACGTCAATTTACGTACACAGGTTATGTGTTTCCAGTTACATCATTTTCTTGGAACAGTGTTACCACTTTGATGGATGGTGAATTCAAGATTACTCTTGGAAAGTTTAATGAGGAATATATTGTGAATCATCCTCCTGTTAGTGTCAGTAATGTATTGTGGGGAACTACTGTCATTGAAATTTATGATTATCTCAAGATTAATTGTCCAAAGTCTGGTTTCAATGCTTCAATCTATTTTGACTATGGAAAAGACAATTACTTGAGTGGATATATTTATGATGCGGATGGTTACAAGAAGCATTGGATTGAAGGAAAGGTTAATCAATCTGTTGAAATTCAAGATTTATCAACAAAGGAAAAAAAACTTTTGTATTCAGTAGAAACCTTATCCCGTCCTCCAAAAACTATTAGACCTGTCCATGAACAAGAGCCAAGAGAATCCAGAAGAAATTGGCATAAGGCTATTTATGCATTGAAGAAGGAAGACTTTGAAGAGGCTCAACTCCAAAAACACTTGGTTGAGGAAAGAGAAAGGGCTATCAGAAAAGAAAGAGCTGAAGCTGGTATTACTTGGGCTCCAAAATATTTTACATTGGAAGGCGAAAAACGATGGGTTCTCAAGAATTTTGACTGTTTTAAATAAGCATTAATTACAAGCATTGTAATAGCTGACACGGTAATTAAATCAAGTATATTTTACAAGTGACTACAGTGTTATTTGATGGAAGCAAGTTGATCTCTAATTTTTGAAAGACCTTTCAACATGGTTGAGAGTGTTTCCTTGTCCATCTCAAAATTAATTTGCTCTGTTTTTGGCATGACTCCTGTCGAAACTGCTGGATTTTGTACATTGAGCTGAATAACAACGCTTGGTGCTGCCATCTTTTGAATGAGGTTTGATGCAGTGCTCAAATCTACCTCCATTTCATATCCACTAATTTGGGTAATCCAATTTGTGTATTCAATGCTTGTTCTTTCCAAACGCTATGGAATTTCAACACTGTTCCAGCAACAAGTTGTTTCAATTTATCGTGGGAGGTAAAAGCAGGATCATTATCAGTAAATAGCTCCGATGACAATATTTGTTCGGGAGTATTCAGTTGATGATAGACACAATATTGAATCACAAATAAAACAGCCGATAATAATTGTTCAATAGCAGAATGATAGTTCGCTTGTTGATTTTGTTGTAATTGCTCTGCCACGGATTCAACAAAATCTCTATTAAATCCGTCAAATCTTGTTTGATATACTCTCACAAATACTTGTTCCACAAACACTTTGGAAGGAGCTTGTAACAATAAAAGAAGAGGAGAAAGTGAGATGGTTCTCGAGTTGTTGAAATGTTTCATTTTTTTTGTAATGAAGATATTTTTCTATTACCGACAGTTTAACATATTTTCAACAAGACTATAGTGATCATTGACATTCAATTTCAATTTAAATACTTCACATTATTGAATTGTACTCTTAGAATTATAATAATATTAATTTAAAAAAAATGAAAAGAACCTTTGGAGAAGATCAAGCCCCTTCGGATCAAGATCCAACAGTAAGCATGGAAGATGATCAATCATCGGTTGCTTCCGATCAATCATCATCTACAGGTGGATACAATAGAGGTAGTAGAGGAGGCTATCGTGGTGGAGGTTATAGAGGAGGCCGAGGAGGTTACCGAGGTGGTGGAGGAAATTATGCTTCGAACAATCCAAAAAAGCCAAGACAATACAAACATGCTGTTGAAAAATTGTTTGATGATTATGCCACTGAATTAGATTACTCAAATAATAAGAAGGAAAGAATTTACAAAGCTGCCAGAGATGTAACAATAGAAGCAAAAAGAATTGTATTTTTACTTCATAGATATGACCCAAAATTAAATAACAAGGAAGATGTATTGAAAGAAGCAAAAGAAAAAATTGATTTTATTGTTACGGAATATCTTTCTCCAATTTTAAAGGAACTTGAAGAGAAGTTTAATGAATACTTCTGGAAATATGCGCGTTCATATTCTTTTGGATTGCAAGAATTTATAGAAGGAATCAGTTTTTATTATTATATCAAAGATGGCACTCTTGCAACGTGTGAAAACATTGAGCAAGAGACGAAATTTCCCGTTAGTAAGCTGGACTATTTATTAGGTATTGCAGATCTCTCTGGAGAATTGATGCGATTTGCAACCAATCATTTTATGATTGAAGAAATTCCAACGACTGTTATGAATTTTATGAGTGAGATGCATGCCAATTTTATGTATATTCTTACATCAAGCAAAGGCCTTTCTCCGTATGAAGAAAAGGATCTCCGACATAAGGTACGTTTTTTCTGTGGTGAATTTAAATTAATGTGTACGATTTGGCTCGCCCTGTGACAGATTGAAATAATGGAAGCATCGCTCACAAAAGTCGAGAAACTTTGTTACAACATTGCCCTCAACAAAAATGACAAATATACCAGTAAATTGCAACAATAATTTATTTGAACAACTTGCTAGTAATTTCGCTAATATCTTTTAAATGGGGTTCTAATTGTTGCAATAAGGTTGCAGAGGTGGTTTCAGCTGGTGACGTGCTGTTGTTGACGTCTAGCAAATCAGTAAGCGCTTTTCGAACTTGAGCTACCTGATCAACAATACTAATTGTTTGAATTGTCTTAATATTTGGTTTAACTTTTTGAAGTGATGTCGTGTAGGCTGTGGTTTGCCTTTTTCTTGACATGGCTTGCTTTGATTTTTCATTCTGTACATCGATGGAGCATTGTTCAGGCAATATTGAGTTTCCTTTGATTTGTCCTTGATTAATTAATGAAAGAATGTTGTCAATCACAGGCCTCATATCTGAGTGCAGGAATGCAAGTATGGTATCTACTGACTTGGGATTGGTTAAAATAAAATTGACGATGGCATGTATCAATAGTACTTGGGAGACACTTCCTGCTGACAGTGCCACTTCAAAAAATGCTTTTAAACATGTCCACAGCTTTGGTTCAACAGCATCTGTACATTTGTCTGAAACAGTGTCAATCAAGTAGCAAATGCACATTCTAATCCTTTCTGATTTTGGCCAAAAGTGTTGTCTTAAACAATCAATAATTTCTATCAAGTCTTCCAAATGATCAAGGAGGTTCTCAACCTTGCGAAGTATTTGTGCTGCTGTAAGGATGGCCTCCTCAATATATCTATCTGAAAATCCTGCATCTGAGAGATTGGTATGTGCAAGTAACATGAGAGAAATTATACCCTTTCCTTGCTTAAAAGCAACAGGTTTGAATGTAATAATGCTCCTCAAAATTGCAGCATAGGCAACATTAATAGGCTGAAATGTGGAATGTGCAATCTTGCGCGCACAGTGATTTAGAATTTTGCTTCCGTTTTCGAATAGAGTATCTAAGTTTTGACATAACATATTAATTGGTAAAAGAGCTGCTTGACTAATTCGTTCATCTGAGAGACGATCATAGGACAAGTCAATGAGACTTCCAATATCATTAATATTCAATTTGTTAATAAAAGGCCTCAATACTTTTTCTGCTATCATCCATTCAAGCTCCACATCGTCTTGATTCGAGGTATCTGCTATCCTCAGCTCTGGTGGGCACAAAAATAAATTGAACGACATGGTTTGTATGAGCTCCTTCAAAAGATCCAGATAATTCTGTTGGAATCCTGAATTATTATTAAATAGAAATGCAAGAATATCCATACACAAGTCTCTTGTTATATCTGGGTTCGATACGTCGAACAATTCTCTCCAAAGTACGATTTGTATCTCTGAAAACCAATTAGAGAACTTATTTTTCATTAAAAGCTCACAAAAAGACGTGAATATTTGATGGTACAAAGGAAGTCCATCCACAGTATCGTTCAATAGCATAGTATCACAAAATTTGATTTGCTTAATAAGGGCTTCCATAAATTTGCTGATTACTGGACTGTTTTCTGAACAATTTTTCAAATATAAGGTAAGAAGAGTTGATTTTGAGGTGGCATGTAGTACATCTGGATCTGTCGTTGTTGATTTGATTGTTAGATTGTTATCCAGAATATTGTCCTCAAAAGGTATCATTAGAAATAGTTGGTCACATTGTTCATTTGTCTCCTGTACTAAGTTAGATTTTCTAGGCATAAACAATGTTTTGGTTTTTGATACAATAATAGACCTAAGAATAAGCTCCTTTTGCTCACCCAACAAGGGTAAATATGTTCCAACTATGTAAACTAGCATTTGTATACCTTTTCTTGTAGTGTTTTTCTTTGTTTGTAGAGAATCACAAATTTCTGCAATTACATCTCGCAAAATGTCCAATTTAATCTCAGTCGATTTTTGTTTCCTTCGGTTTTCTGTGTAGTTTTGGATCAATAAAACTGCTGAGCGTAATTGGACGAATAGATGGATAAATGCACCGTTATATTTGTCGTTGGTCAATCCCTGATGAAATAGGCTTTTACACATTAGTAGATACTTGAAAATAAAATTGTCGTTTGCATTTACGAAAGAGTCTTCAGTAAAAACAGATGTTAGAAAATCTGTGTAAGCTACAATGGATAATTCAACTTCCTTATCGAAATCTACGTCTGATGAGGATGCTTTGTTATTATTATTGCACTCCATTTCTTCAAAAAAATTCATGACGAGTTGATGAATTTCGTAAATATTTTCCATTGATCGTGCACACTTTCCTTCTTTCGCTATTGTTTGGAGAGTGGTTAGAAATGATTTTAGTAATTTAATGTACTTGGTGTTTTTTTCTCGGATGCACCCATCCACACAAATACAAAAGCCTTTAGTATTTACAATTTCAAAGATGTCATCTATTGTTGACAGATCAGCCTTTTTGAGAGTAGCCAAGCAAATCAGTGCTATCATTGAAGCACCATAGCATACAGACGATTTAGCATCATCGTCAAAAGCATTTTCCAATTTACTTGAATATTCATCTATACAATATCGGTATGCCAACGCCACTTTTTCTTTATCGTCTTTGACAAATGAGTGTAGATTCTTTCTCTCGTGCACATCGGAAGGGTTTGCAAACAGCGAATCAATAGCGGAATAAATTTGATGATGTTCAGACATTTTTTTCCAATTATTTTTTGAATTTGTAATTTTATTATTAAACCAAGGGCATAATTTTCATTTCGTCTGCAAGTACCAACCGAAGAGATTGGCAACTTTGGTAAAGATAGCATTCTCTTTGAAAAACTTTGGCCGTTTAACCACTCGTTGTTGTTCATAGTGAAAATTTATCAAAAAAAACCGAACAAAATGCAAAGAAGCACCTCCTCTTCAAACAACAAGGCTTTGGAAGATCATCCACATTTGATGGATGCACCTGTATTATCGGCAAGCCCAATAAGGAGCTCAAAGAACACTCCTCTCAGCTCCAATAATTTAGGTGGAGTAAATTTGCAAATGAATTCATCACGGAATACGTTCGTAACCCCTTCATCTATTTTAAGGGATGTTTCTTCCTTAAACATTAACACCTCTCTTACCATTGAACTGAATCAACACGATTTAGTGTTTAAACAAATGGAAAGGCAGAGATCGGAATTGTACCAACGAATGCAAGATAGAATCCAACGAGCAAAGCAGCTTGGACATATTTGCAAAGATCAAATTGGATATTTGAAGACCAAAATCATGGATCTTGAAGAGAAAATTAATGAAGCCAACAACGAGCACTTCAATAAGCATATACTTCAGATAGATCCCAAGACGGCTCTCTCTACGCTGTCTGAAGTACTGTCGGATGAAACTGATAGTGTGGAAGAAGATGCTCGAGAAGATACAGAGAGCCTTCAACTGGCTAACCAACTGTTGTTGGATCAGGTGCACCAATCTCATTCTCATGCCTCTAAGGGAAGCAATGTTCTTTCAGTGTCGGCCCAATTCAAAGATAACGACGATAAGGAGTATGAAGCCAGTGTATCATCACCATTCGCTAAACGCTCCCCCAATAATTTGATGAGCATGTATCACATGGAATCTCCCATAAGAATTAGTCCCTTGCGGTCCGGAGAGAACAACATGTAAAAAAATGGTTAAATTTGACGAAGAGGAAGAACACAATGGTGGAAAGCATTCGAACGAATTAAACCATCCTTTGCAACATCCTTTTTCCGCTGTATTAGACGATGCACTCAATATGAATGATCGCAAAGAATCACATCTGATTCAACGATTACACAATATGAAATTAGAATCAAAATTCACAAAACAAGATTATGTGGTTTTAGGATGCATTACTAGTATTTTGTCCATGGTGGGAGTGGCAGCTTTCTATCCGCTCCAAAAGGTAATTCACTACCCTCCTCACATACATCACTTCATCACCAAATATTTAGCTCCGTATACAAGACATCATGCTGCATTATTCTTTGCTCTTCTAGGTTTAATATTATTGTCATAAATTTTGTGTAATAATAATCATCATTTCCATTCACGATTTTGCATGATGATGATGAACAAACAGTGATCGTCCAATGGTTCCGACTTGTAAATAAAAATGTCAGACTTGTATTTTAACTTGCGAATGGCAAGCAAACAATTCGAACGACAAAGGTAAGAAGATTTCAACACAACCGTCGCTAATATCGCCAAGTAAAAAGAGTGAAAAAGAACAAGCAAAACAACGATTAAAAGTCAAACAAGCTCTCGAAAAGGGAAATGTAGAAGCTGCTCGTATTCATGCTTCCAATGCAATTCGGTTAGGAAATGAAGCAAATAATTTTCTTCGTTTATCATCTCGTCTAGATGCTGCAGCAAGTAGGTCCGTATCATTGTGCCATTTCAAATCACTCCGATTAATATACCTTTTGATGGATTTCAAAAATTGGAATAATTATTTGATCAATATGTTTTAATTCGAATGCGATTAATTTCAAATTATTTTTAAATATAGAGTGAAACAAGCAGATATGATGAATACAGTAGCCAAAACATTAGGAACTGTTGTAAAAGGTCTCGATAAGGCTCTTGAAACTTTGGATACTGAAAAAATTGGTACAATTATGGATAAATTTGAACAACAAGTGGGTGATGTGGATGTAACTGTTCAATACATGGAATCAAGTATGAATGCAGTAACAAGTACCAATACACCAGAGGATGAAGTCAATTGTAAGTGTGCCACACTTAGCAATATTGAATTTTGCGAGAATGATTGCAATTGGATTCGATTCATATTTTCTTAAACATTTCCAAAATAATTTACATTAATACTGAAATTTATTAATTTTCAAATATTAATTGCCCACTCAACATAGCTCTCATGGCACAAGTCATTGATGAAAATAACATGGATCTCGATCAAACACTTTCACTTGCTAAGGTTGGAAAGGACGCTATTAGTGAAATTCAAGCAGAATCTCTTAAAAAAGAAGTTGAAAAACAACGAGAGAAAAAGAAAGCAATACTTTTGTAACATGTTTGCAACAATAGATGTTTACTTCCAAGCACTTCACAATAAATCATTAAAAAAATATTCAAAACAAAATATTGAAAAAAACAATGAGATCGGAAGATAGCAGTGCTACATCATTGGATCATTTTGTGGTCATGATACTTCCAGGAAATGGATGTGAAGACATCTTGGATTCAAATTGGTATAGTGACTGTAAAGATAAAATTGAAAAATTGTTTGAGAATGACATTTCTAGGAAAGTTACTGGTATGTTCAGAATGCTAAAGCCATTGGATGAATTTAATATTAATTAATTTCAATGAAATGATATTTGTGACAATGGATTTTTTTATTACGGATTATTATTATTTAATAATCAGTGATTTGCAAGGATATGCCAGATCCATATGTAGCAAGAGAATCAATTTGGATTCCATTTGTGGAGCAACAATTCAAGCCCTATGAAGGCAATGAGCAGTGTAAATTCGTTTTAATTGGGCACAGTTCTGGAGGTAGGTCAGCATTGAAAAAAAGTTTTGCATGAAGACTTAACTATCAAAAGCGGAATGTGCAATGAGATACATGGAGAAACACCCTCTGCATGCATGCATTCTAGTTTCTGCTTGTGTAACAGATATGGGGGATGAGAATGAAAGAAAGAGTGGCTATTACAACAGAGAATGGAAATGGAAAGCAATGAAACAGAATTGCTCGACCATCATTCAATTTGGATCTAAGGATGATCATTTGGTGGACTTTGAAAGCGAGCAAGAGATCGTGAACCAGAACTTGAAGCCCATTACTTACTTTTTCGAAGACAAGAACCACTTCCTCAGTTACACAGTGGATGCTGAGATCATCAAAAGCTTCAACAACGACATTATTAAAAGGAATTGAGCTGGAACTCTTCAACAACCCATCTTTCCCTTAAAATTGAACAATCTCGAGAATTGAATTTAATTATTTATTTAGTGTGAAGATTTATTCGCTCTTTTGACTCTTGAGCTTCTTTCTGGTAATTCTACCTGGCTTGCCTCCTTGGACCAAAGCAGAGAAAGGTGACATATTGATGTGCTTCTCGGAGTCAACTCTAACAATGAATGAAGGAACGTTAACAGTTTGCTTACCAACACGGATGTGTCTTTGGAAAATGAGTTGACGAGCATGGTGGATGGACTTGGACAAACCGAGCTTTTGAACGATGGTTTGCAATCTTCTTTCCAACAAGTCTTCAGTCTTCAAGGACAAGATGTAATCGAGTTGTTGCTTGCTTTCATCCAAAAGACCCAATCTGGTCATTCTTCTCAACAAAGCAGAACCTTCAAATTGTCTCTTCATATCGTCTTCTGGCAAAGTGAGCAAGTGTCTGGCGGTCTTACGAGCACGAGCAAGATAGTATTGGAGTCTCCAGATTTCTTGCTTGTTCTTCAAACCATATTTACCGCACATCTTCAATTCTCTATCCATACGTTCCTTTTCGAATGGACGTCTTGGTGGCAAGGAGACCTTGCTGTGGACTCTATAACATCTGTTTTGGACCATCTATTAATTTTGAGAGTTTTAGTTCACAACGATTGTTCAAGATGAAGGACGAGAATTGAGAAAAGAATGTTCAGAAAATGATGTGTAACGGTGAGTATGTGATACAAACCTTTTTGGCGTATTTTTTTCAACAAACAATTTTTAAAAATTATTGGTCAACCAGCAATTGTTTTTTACAATGACCTGCAAAGAATGAGCAAGCTTTGTGCTTGATACGGTTGAATGAGCATTCAGAGATGCTCTGGAGTTGAAAACGACTGTGGTCTCTATGCTTGTTGTCAAAGCCTCCTGCTTTTTTGTCTCTTTCATACACTCGGCCTCTTCCTCCAATATTCGTCCACCCAAAAAATGTTAAACAGTCATCACGAAGAAAACAACTCGGAACCGATAAACGACATCAGCCACGTTGAAATTCATCATTCGGATCCAACTATCGGTACCATCTTGAGCAAAACTAAGAGGTCAGACAAGAGAAAAAACTCAAACCAAAGCACTCAAAACCCAGTCCCAACACCATCAAGAACAAAGTATGAAGAAAAATTACCCTTTCCAAGATTCGGAGAGAAGCTAGACCAAAAAGCAACTCTTCCTAAAGAACAAGTCAACGAAATGGTAAATGAACGAAAGAATATTTTGTTTAGTTTGTTAAAGGTAGACAGACAAAGAAGAGAGTAGGTTCATCATCATACATTTCCGAATGATCCATGATGAAAATTGAATTGGTCGTGATGACAATATGTTAATTGCATATTTTATTCCAAATAATTGATATAATGGTAACTGAATAACTGTTTCAAATGTCAGAAAAGATATTTCTATTGGTGAATTCATTCCCGAGCTTAATGCAGTGAAAACACTTCAAATGAAAGGAAAAATTGGCAGTGATATGGGATTTTCTGTTCGAAAAGAAAATCTTTGTGAAAGAATACGAAATAATCCAGCTGTTTATGTTGAAGGGCTTGATGAAAAACTAATAATAAGGCAAGATTCGGAAAATGCCTATAGATTTTTGCACATTGAAGAAGCCCTCTATTTAATAGATATTGGTGCATTGATATTAATTTTTGAAAAGGAGCCATATCAGTTATGCAATTTGTCAATTCAGGAAAAAAAAGTAATCGCTCGAGTTGGACATGTAGTAGCATCAATTCAAGAAGCATTTGCTTTATTTATTCGTCATTCATCTATTTCAAAGCACTTCTTTAGAAATCCTGAAGATCTGATAAACTCATTCCTAGCATATTCATATCTTAAGAAATTAGGATTTTCCATTCAACGACATGACAAGGATAGAGAGGAAAAAATGAAGACCAAGCTTGAACGACAAAAAATGAAAAAAAACCAAAAAGAAGAGACCAAGATTGAGGACTCTACACATGAGAATGTATCAACACAGGATCAGCTACAACACCCAAGAACAGAAAATGAGAAAAAGAAACGGAAAATAGATAGTAATGAGAAGTTAGAAAAAACTCCATTACAATCCTTTGACACCCCAACGCCAATAATGCCAAAGAAAAGTAGCACTAGAGTTTTATGGAGCACTTTTGATTGGTTTTCACAACAACAAGTGAGTGAGGACTTTGAAACAAATGTTATTCCTCTCGCTTACAATCTTGAATTGAAAGACGAACAATTATTGGAGCAACAACTATTATTTGACACGCTGAATATTATTAAGAGTGGGATTTACATTTCGCACGACAAGAGCATCATCACAACAGACTCCTCTCTTCGATCAACTCTGGGGTCTTCAAGTCATAGCAGCATGGGTTCATCTGAACAAATTATGTTTGATGTTTGGAAACCTGGAGTAAGCTTTAATGAGCCTCCTTCCATGATTATTATTGTGACTTCTTTTTCCAACAGCACTGTTCCCACAATTAACGATATTTTCAAAGTGGGCGAACATGGTTCGAACCAAATCCCAATTTTTCATTGTGTTATTGGTGATGGTGGCTCTGTCATGTTTATGAATTTATGTCCATGCGAAATTGAAAATCTGTACTTGACTTCTCCAACCAACCACGGTAGCTTTAAGTGACATGGAAACAACAACTACCAATGATCAAGAAGAAGTGGTCATGATCCAAGAAGATGCCACAAAATAAAACGCCTTCTTTTTCGCTGTACAAATCGTACTTGGAATTTGGGTGGCGAAATTCACCCAAGTTGCATTACAAAACAACCTGTTCCTATTAATAAATCTCAACGTCTGAAAAATTATTATTTTCATCCGAATCAAAACAACACCCATGCACCCACGATATGCCTTGTATTTCATCGTGTTACTGGCGTTGTTCTCATCACTAACGCTCATTCTCTATATCAAATATTATTCTACAAAGACACAAATGATTATCGCGAATGCTAATACAAGCGGACAACATCATCATGGTATTTTACATCCACCTCCTGGATCGAATATAATCAAAAGAATAGTGAAAGAATTTATGATACAACACAAAAGGATGTTGAAAAACAATCGGACGGATCGCCAATCCATGAAGAGGAAAATTCAATATCAATTCAAAAAACTCTTGGTGATATGCAACAAGCTGAAAAAAACAAAACAGAAAATGTTCAGCAAGTGGATTCACGAAAATTTAGTCACAAAACAGATATTATTGATGGATTTTATGACGAGAGAATTGAATTAACTGTTGGAGATGTTGTGAAAAGCGCAGTAAATACTAACTTTGACGAACAAGAAACAAAGGAAGAGTCAGTAAATTTCCAATTTACAAGAGATCCTTCGAAACATATTAAATGCAGAAATACTGTTCAAGGAGCAGACTATATTACTGACTCCAGAGGGTACATTTGCAGTATTATGCATGTAGATCCAAAAACCCATTGTTGTAGAACAGACATCAATCCAGACCAAGCCAAAAAAGATGGCCTTCCTCCCATAGAGAGATATTCTTGCTCAACCTGTAATACCAATAATCAATGTTGCTCTTCATATGAACATTGTGTCAGTTGTTGCATGGACATTGACAAGAGAGAAGATTTACGAAAAATGTTTCAGCAAAGAAAGGACGATAAGCTCTTTAAGGGTGTAAAAACAGTTTTTGAGCTTTGTTTATTGAGATGCAGAACTACATCTAGAAGCGTTCAAAATGAAAATAGGTTTAAAGATCCAACCTACAGATACTGTTATGGGTCTATTAATTAGATTCACCGAGAGTTGGTACGGAAAGAGTCAAATCCTATCAAACGGTGAATTACAACAATTTATTGGTGAGTCTTGGAGATGTTTTTGGTGAAGCCATATTTTTGGAAATTAGATTGATAGCAGCACTAGAAGAAGTACCAGACAGTGGTCTTAGTTGAACTGGCGATCTAGATTGGCCTTTGATATTTGTTGGAAGGGGAGCCGAGAAGGAATGGAGCGACCCTCGAGCTGGGCTGGTAAATCCCAAGCTATATTGCTTATCTATGTCATCACAACCGCTATTACCAAACATAGCGACGAACCCTTTTGGTGACATCATTCTGCTCTTTTCTGATGATCTAAGCTTCTGTTGTACAATAGCTGGATTTGAGCTTTCATATGCAATTCCAGTATTAATGAACATTGGAAGTGACTTGTCTCGAGTGAATTCTTCTGATTTTCCTACTGAGGTTATGAAACCCTTACCGTTGACCCATTTAGACTTGTCTGATGGTCTGAAAAAACTATCTTTGGGATCTGAATAAGGCCCAGCGGTGGTTATGTAAAGGCCTTCAATGTCTGCTACTGTATAGCCTGGAGTTTGTAGAGCTGAATTCATGTTGGCTTGCTGAACCTCAGATAGGTTTTCAATTGCAGAAGGGCTAACGTCAGCTCCAGAGAGAATATAGGAGGTATTGTACAACAGTTGTGGTGAAGAGTAAATCTTGAGGAATGGGTTGCCATCTGAGGCAAGTCTTCCCTTACCCTTTTGCAAAAACGAATGTCTCTGTTTGCTTGCACTGGATGATGAAGAAAACGAATCTGCAGAATGAGCAAGATCTCCAACTGAGAGCATTGAAGACGATCTTGATCTGTTTGGAGCTTGGAAACGTGGACTGCTTGATCTAGGCCGCTCCTGAATGTTTCTCCTTTTCTTTAACTTGGCAAATTCTTCTTCATTCATTTCAATTTCTAAATGAAGACTTCTGCCAAGAGAAGGGGAAAGAGGTGCATGAACCGATTGCTTACTTTCCTTTGTTTTCCCAAATCTTCTTGGTGAGCTATCTCTCTTTGGGGAGGATTGTCTTTGGTTGGCTAATTGTTCCTCCATAAACTTTCCAACTCGACTCATTTGCTCACTGAAGGAATTTTGATCCATCTTATGGGGTAGATCAATGGAAGATGAGGTTTCCATCTTTTTGTTATCTGTTGAATTTGGAGCTCCTTTCTCCCACGAGTAAATTGGCTTTACCTTCTTTTGTTTTGGCCTGTCTAAGGACTTATTAGCTTGCTTTGAAGGATTGCCATGTTTTATGGGCTTCTTCTCTTCCGAAGCTGATGAATGTCCTAAACTATCCTTACTCTTTGTTGATGCTGAGAAGGGGTTGTTTTCCTCTGTTATTTCCTCACATGGGTCCTCTGAATTTTGCTGTTGTACGGAGAACAAGGCATTCTTTAATTCATCAATCTTCGAGAGAGTTTTAACTGGGTAATTGTCCAGTAAGTGTTCAAAAGTTGTACGAATTTCAAGGATTGTGTTGGAGAACTCTGTATAAAAGATAATATAGTGATTATGGGCATACGAGTGTTATGACTTGTTGTTTATGAAACTACATACCTTGAGGAATATCTGTTGATCTTAGATGATCAATGTCCTTAATTCTCTCTTGCAAGGCCTTACCGAGCTTGTAATGACTCCCATCTTATCAATGGTTGATTTACCGGAATTTGGAGCAACGGTAGATTCCTTTTGACTTCGTAGTAGCCCATGAATTTCTTGCTGCTTCTCAAGCTTGAGTTGAAGAAAAAGAACGCGGTACAGCTCCGCAATTTCATTTGCTTGTTTTTCAATTTCATCTGATTTATTGATGGAGAGTGGTACCCATTTCATGGTGATGATGATAGACTTGAACACTATTAATGCATTAATATTTTTTTTAATATTTATTTGAGAACACTTTCAAAGCTCTTGGTTTAAGGTAAACGTTACGCTAAGAGAGACTGCTTTCATTCTGTATTGATAAATTATTGAATTTCACCACACTAGCCACTCGATAGTACTGTATTTGCAAGTTGGGAACTGTACCTTCTCGTTGGAATCATGCACATCGGAATGAGAGTGATGATTAGTCATCAACTGTCCATGCTTGAGAAGAACACTGTTCACCATGCATGCAAGAGAGCATGTGGCCTCTTCCGCACCAATTTATTGGTGAGACAACTTTTATTAATCCTTGCGATCCACTTTGAGGGTTCTTGTGAGACAAGAGTTTACAATGTCATTTTCAAGAATGATAACATTTAGTACGAGCTCGAAATAAATAACTTCAAAAGGATGCGTTCGACCGTGCGGTTTAACATCGTGTTGACGTCAGTAATAAATAGTTGGTCTGGAATCATTGAAAGAAGAAACAACAAAAAAACAAAAGTAATATCAAAAGCTACAATAACGTTTTACTTGATTTCAAAATGGTCTATGAAATTGTTTACTTTGATCACTACGGAAGAGTTGTAAGTGTACCCATTTGTTGAAATCAATTCTATTAAGGCTCTTTCTGTTTTATACATCCAAAGGATCTTGTTAAATTGATCGCCGAGGTTGCAAATATACCTTACAAGTTTGTTGGAATTGAGGACAAGGACTGGAAGGACTTTCAACCAACCACTCGATACGGATTGTTGCCCTTTGTGAAAGTTAATGACAAATGGACTCTCTATCAAAGTATTGCCATTTCCCGTTTCTTTGCTCAGGAAGGAGAAGGTAATTTGTATCCTACCGATCGAGTTGAAGCAACTATCACTGAGGAATATGTTGCCGCGTTGGAAGACGCTTACAATCAATTTGTTTATGCCACTTTCCTTGCTCCAGAAGACAGAAAGGAGGAAGAAACAAAGAGACTCACAGAAGGAGTCTTGAAAAATGTTTTTAAGGTATTGAATGCCGAGTTGGAGAAAAATGGAGGATATTTGCTCCCTGGGGATAGACTCACTTGGGCTGATTTGTATTTCGCCGAGTTTGCTAGCAACTTGGAGTACTATACCAAGATCAAGCCTGTGGATTTCGCTCCTCAAATTCCAAAGCTCAGAGAAAATGTGTTGAAACACCCAAGAGCAAAAGCTTATTTGGAAAGTGAGAGAAATCTCAGAAAGATCGTGTTTTAAGGCTTTGCAAAAATAAATGGAAATTGTTTCTTTCAAGACAAAAATATTATGCATTAGCCGGGAGTCGAACCCGGGTCACCAGCTTGGAAGGCTGGTATGATACCGTTACACTACTAATGCTATTCGAAAATATTAATGGGAGCCTCGTCGAGCATGCAAATACTTACTATTAAACTTTACTCAATGCTTCTTCTCAGCTTTATGAAATGGGCATCTTTTTTCATTTCTTCCTTGAAAGGAACGTCATCCGTTCCGTATTCTTCTAATTTGCACTTATTCTTGTAGAACTGAACTAGAGCCGTGGACACATTAAATACTACACATGTAACGGTTTCACACTTCCCTAACTTTCCAACATATGCAACCATTTCAATCATTAGCTGTCCAAATGATAAATTCTGCAAGCTTCCAAAAGAAAATGTTGCTCCAGGTTGTATTTTCTTTTCCTCTTTTGCAAGCATTCCAAAGTAAATCGTTTGTGGGTCTTTTTTAAATTGAACAAAGATTGATCCTAACAGCTCATTAGTTTCTGCATTTAAAAGGCATACAATTCCATGAGGCGTCGTTGCACTCTCCTCAATAAGACGTTTGACTTCATTATCATTGGTTCGTTTTCGTTCTTCTACCAATTTAAAAACGTGACCTTCTTTTCTGTATGCATAATTTACCATCGCTAAATGGTTCATACATTGACAGAAACAAATGATATTCACACCCTTGTAAAATTGAAAATTTTCAACAGTAAACACACCTCTAATTTCTTCTACTTGTTCGGTACGTGCAAGTCGGACAGAAAGTGGTGAAGTACCCGATGAAACAGTCATGGAAGGATGACATTCTTGTTCTATAAATTCGCTGACACGATTGTTGTCCCAGAACTCTCTCAAAGCTGTTCCGATTTTATTGCAGTTTAGTGAGTGGTGACTCGAACGAATCAAAGCAATTTAAATTTAACAACACATACGAATATCGGATGCTGTGGGTTGAGCCATTTTTTTAAAGTGTCGAGCCCTTAAAAAATACCGCAAGATGATCAACAGAAAAGACTCTGACATGCTCCACAGCTTGGAAAAACGGTTAGCAAAGATTGAACAACAAACGCATTACATTATCTTTACCCTCCAACAATTAAATAACATACTCGATGAATACATACAAAACCACGAGGAAAGTACACAGCACCCTCATCACATTACTTTAAACACACACCATCCACCAATTGAAACCGTCAATAATTCAAATGTTGAAAAACCAGAGAAAAAGCCACCAGAAATTAATACCGAACGACCAACGCCACTAACACCTGAGAAAACAAGCATGAGAATACAACCCAAGAAACCACGTACAACCGTCAAAGCCAAGCCAAGAAGAAAAACTAACCAAAAGATGAACAAAGTTCACAACCACGTTGTTCATGACGACGATGAAATTGGACAAGCACTTACGATCCACTTGACCAAACATCAACTCGACAAGAAACATGTAGTGGTTAGAGGATTAAGAAAAAAACATCTCACCCTTTATTGGATCCAGGATTGCTCTCCACCCTGCTGTACCACGACTATTATGACATGAATTCTATGAAGAACAAACTGGTAATCTTATATATTTGTTTATTGACTAATCAGCACTATTTACTAATTCGTGACCTATTAATATGATTATTGATAACCCAATATTACTAACCATTGATATTTCAAAAAACATTAATAGAACAATCCTTGCATTATTTTCGCCATCTGTTCATCGATGGACTTAACCCGCTCCATTTATAGCAGTTGCTCAAAACAAGCAAGAAACCTGTTAATATTTGAAATATCCTTACAAAAACATTTGACATTCTGAAGTCGTATCCTTACTAAACGAACGTCTAATGTAACGTACTGAGGCACCGAAGGGCCAATAAATAATATTTAAATTTTTTTAAAGTGTTCCAACTTGTACAATCCTTTCGTGGAATATTAGTGTTGGGCTCGGAGTTGCAAACTAAACTCCGTTTTGCACTGGTTGATAACATAAATTACAAATACTTTTGGCTCTCTCAAAGGCAGTACCGAGCATGTACTGGCTGTAATAGCCCAACGATTGATGCTTTTGCTCAATCTTCTCGAAAATGTACTGAATGTGGTTAATGTAATTCAATTGTACCTGCTTGTCATCTTTAAGAGCTCGGATAATTTTCTCAAGCTGTGATAACTCTCCAAGACTTGTCCCACTCAAGTTTACATCTCTTCTTCTAATGTATGAAGCAAAGGCTACTTGTTTTCTAATTTCGTTTGGACATGCAATGCTTATTACTCGAGAGGCTGTTGGTAGAGGTAAAAATCTAAAATTTCTTCCAATCGAGCAGCCTGACATAAAGAGTTGTTACAAATTTCGGAAAGTCCATGACATTATGG